>NC_059260.1:7120001-7232501 GCF_017591435.1 Portunus trituberculatus | reverse complement strand
AAAGTTATTCGTTTAGGGCAAAGCGTGGAAGGATTTGTGTATTATTGAGCAAGTTTTCAGGTTGGTTTTTCTTTTTTATTTGCTGGCGAGTGTTGGTGAGATTAAGAAAGTTAGGAGTGTGGTTCATATAACTTAGAGAAACAAACACTCGCTCGCTCGCTTTCAGTCCACACACACACACACACACACACACACACACACACACACACACACACACACACACACACACACACACACACACACACACACACACACACCCGGTAGCTCAGTGGTTAGAGCGCTGGCTTCACAAGCCAGAGGACCGGGGTTCGATTCCCCGGCCGGCTGGAGATATTTGGGTGTGTCTCCTTTCACGTGTAGCCCCTGTTCACCTAGCAGTGAGTAGGTACGGGATGTAAATCGAGGAGTTGTGACCTTGTTGTCCTGGTATTTGGTGTGTGCCTGGTCTCAGGCTTATCCGAAGATCGGAAATAATGAGCTATGAGCTCGTTCCGTAGGGTAACTACGTCTCGTCAGAGACTGCAGCAGATCAAACAGTGAAAAACACACACACACATTACGGAGCTCGCTCCGTAATGGGGAAGACAGGCTGGGTGACCAGCAGACGACCGAGGTGAATTACACACACACACACACACACACACACACACACACACACAGGTGATATCAACCTACGCTGTTGTTGTTAGTATTAATTGTATTACTATTACTAAGCACCACCAACCCCACACTACTACTACTACTACTACTACTACTACTACTACTACTACTACTACTACTACTACTACTACTACTACTACTACTACTGCTGCTGCTGCTGCTGCTGCTACTAATAATAATAATAATTCTTAGGAAACACTACACAGATACACGGTGCGTTTTGTAAACACTTACCGTTATAGACAAGATAATTTGCACAGGCAATGATGGTGAATAGCACTAAGTAAAGCTAATTCTAAGTTTGAAATGATAAAGTCTACCTGTGTACTCTTATATCATTAAAGGTAAGCATCCCTGAGGCGCACAGCATGTAAGGCTTCATTCTGATAGGTTGCCAGAATACGGATAAGCAATCCTTAGTCTCGGAGACCGCGATTACAGCGCCAATACTCGCTTCATTGATTTGTGGGTACTCAAACAGATAATGTAGTTTTGTACTGTAAATAGAAGTTTAGTATTACAAATCCTTTCAAGAAGCCTTACCTTTTATTTGCACAGGTACTGTACGCACAGGTGGGGAAATGTACTAGAGAATCGTAAACTACGCCACAGATTTGTCTCTTAAAGGAGGACAAAAGGAATGGGTGGCCTCTTGTCTTTCTTTTTATTTTGCAGTGTGTGTGTGTGTGTGTGTGTGTGTGTGTGTGTGTGTGTGTGTGTGTGTGTGTGTGTGTGTGTGTGTGTGTGTGTGTGTGTGTGTGTGTGTGTGTGTTTGTTTGTTTGTTTGTTTTGTCTGTCTGTCTGTTTGTCTGTGTGTCTGACTGTCTGTTTGCAAGAAAAATTGTCATGGATGAAAAATAACTTTAAAAAATCTTCTCAACGTTCTGCTCCTAAAGGTCAAGTCAGGAAAAAATATTGCAGTTAAATTTTCCGGGTAAAAATTCTTGACACAGTTGCTACACTCTTCGGTTCAACAAGACCCTGAACAAACAAGCTGCTTGGTAAAACATCTTAAACATGGTTACGTGAGATTGATTATTATTTGTCTCCAGGACCAACAAACCTTGAGCTCTTGGTGAAAGAACTATTGCGTTATCAAAGATTGAAAGATGAAAAAACAGGACTTTAATTCATGGAAAAAAGGATATTTGTTCTTGTCAGTGTTAGCAAATATTTCCCATGATAATATTCACTCTATCGGTATTTGCTAGGATGATTTAACTTATTTGTTTAGAGTTATTTTGTTTATTTATTGCCTATTTTTTAATGAATACGATTGATATAGTATAAGTTGATATGATATTCAGTATAACTAGAATGTTGATTTGAATGACACGCAACAAATGGTACAGGTTTTGTGGTATCCCGTGTACCTTTAATTATGCGCTACTGTGAGTTTGTTAATCGCGGGAACAATAGCAGAGCGGGATACACATGGTAGGGTCCGTCTATTTAGCTTTACAATTACGTTACTCAACACCAGTGTGTGGTTTGGCTTCGGTCATGTCATACCGTACCGCTGACTTTAGATACACCCGTGATTATATATAGTTTTATAATAAGTGTACTGACACCACGAAAACTTAATAAATAAATAAATAAATAAAACTTGCAAATTATTTCCCGCTGGATAGTGTGTGTGTGTGTGTGTGTGTGTGTGTGTGTGTGTGTGTGTGTGTGTGTGTGTGTGTGTGTGTGTGTGTGTGTGTGTGTGTGTGTGTGTGTGTGTGTGTGTGTGTGTGTGTGTGTGTGTGTGTGTGTGTGTGTGTGTGTGTGTGTGTGTGTGTGTGTGTGTGTGTGTGTGTGTGTGTGTGTGTGTGTGTGTGTGTGTGTGTGTGTGTGTGTGTGTGTGTGTGTGTGTGTGTGTGTGTGTGATTCACTACACACACACACACACACAGAAACGATAGTTTACTCCCAGCGAGGTTTAACAGCACTAGTTCAGGGGGTGCCGTGAACTTTCCATTAAAGCTTGTTGTGATCTTACTGAATGATCTTACTGAATGTTTCCCTTTGTGTCTCAAAACTGAAGGGGTCAGTCACAGCCTGCCCTATAAAGACAACTCTCCTTCTTCACACTAACTACATGCACTTACCACACACACACACACACACACACACACACACACACACACACACACACACACACACACACACACACACACACACACACACACACACACACACACACACACACACACACACACACACACACACACACACACACACACACACACACACACACACACACACACACACACACACACACACACACACACACACACACACACACACACACACACACACCGTTCACTCAAAATTCAAAATGGCGACTCCAAATCCAGCCTCGAAGTCCTCTTCTGGGGAGGGGACCAGAAATGTCCCCAGGTTGGACTGCTCTCTTGATGACGACCAAAAATGTCTTGACATCTCCCTCGACTTTTTCTTCATGAATTTCTGCAACATTCGCGGGCTTAGATCTAATTTTTAATCCGTGGAACACCACCTCTCCTCTCCTAAACCTCATCTTCTTTTCCTCACCGAAACACAGCTGTCTGAGGCAACTGACAGTAGCCTCTTCTCTGTTCCCTCCTACTTTCTCTATTCTCATTTTCGCTCCAAAGCTGGATGTTGCGTCTATGTGCACAACGACTTAACTTGCTCTCGTGCCCACGCTCTCTAATCTTCCGAGTTTTCCACCATCTGGCTTTGACTCAAAAGTCACTCTTACTAAATTCATCTGTGCTGTCTCTCTCTCCCCTAACCCATCTTACTATAGTAAATTCTTTGACTATTCAACTTTCAAAGTGGAGCATATTCTGTCCCTTTGTCGCGGAGATCTCTATCTTTGGAGATTTCCATGTTCACCACCAGTTTCGGCTTTCCTCTCCCTTCACTGACCATCCTGGTGAACTAGCCTTCAACTTTGCTATCCTCCATGACTTAGAGCAACTGGTGCAACACCCTACTCGTATTCCTGACTGTCGTGGAGACTCGCCCAACATTCTTAATTTCTTCCTTACCCTAATTCTTCAGCTAATGCTGTTATCCTATTTTCTCCGCTGGGCTCCTTCGATCACAATCTCATTTCTGTATCTTGTCCTATTTCTCCAATTCCTCATCAGGATCCCTCAAAGCGGAGGTGGCTCTGGCGTTTTGCCTCTGCCAGTTGGGGGAACCTGAGAAGGTATTACGCTGATTTTCCTTGGAATGATTACTGTTTTCGTGTCAGAGACCCATCTCTGTGTACTGAAGGCATAGCAGAGGTGATAGTGTCTGGCGTGGAGGTGTGCATTCCTCATTTTTTTTCTCAACTTAAATCTTCTGAACCTTGGTTTAACGAAGGCTGTTCTTGTGCTCTACGTGATAAAGAGGTTGCCCACAAAAGCTAGTTGAGCCTTCCATCTCCTGAATCTCACTCTCCTGAATCTTCATTCTCTACATCCGTATACGTCAAGTCAACCAATTTTGGTTTCTGCCTTAATGGAAAAAGTGATTGCCCGGAGAAATACCGCCGCAGTGTCATTAACGCTGTTGTCAAATACGTTCTCACACACTCCTCGTAACTACTCACCAGCAACGGATACCACAGAAAGACATCGATGACGTTATACGAAGAAGAATGGACGCCTTCATGTCAGAAAACAAGTTAAAAACAGAAAAACCAAGCATCACGCTGTATTACATGACTACGTACTATATCCACGACATACAAAGTAGACGAAAAAACAATAATGAAAATCATCTGCAGCAACGTCACTTCTACCAGCACAGACAGAAGGCTACCAAGGCTTGTCATCCATTACAAGTCACGCAAGAAAGCCAATCTCGTCATGAAAAACAGCTGTTTGCCTTCAGTGAGCCCCTTGCAGGAAGTAAACGTCGTGTGCCAACATAAATGCACTGTCAAAGAGGATCACCTCCAAGATGGCGCATTATGCAGCCACAACAACAGCGAACACGGCATCGTGCTAAAGAGAAAGCACATGAAGCAAAACACTGAAATCCTCGAAAAAGTTCACGACATCCAGACTCTCAAGATGACGGAAGCTACGATTATATATTTAGAGGAACCTACTATCAACATCCAACTGCAACCAGAAGTTTCCTGCCCTCCAAGCTGCCACCTCCAAGCAGCGGCCAAGCTGCAAGCTGATTGGCCCTCACATTCCCAGACACCAACAGCGTCCGCCACGAGCTCGAGAGCAACATGGATTTTGGCTCCAGAATCAACACCCTGACAAAAGCACCCTTGTGCGAAAATTACTAAAGCTTCTTTCAAAAAAGAATAATGTTCGATTTGCTATAGACTTCAACAACACATGCATTGTCAACGGCCTCCTCCCCCCCGCCGTCCCCCAACAAAAAAAATAAATAAATAAAAAAAAAAAAAAAATATATATATATATATATATATATATATATATATATATATATATATATATATATATATATATATATATATATATCACTTTATACATTCTGTTTGTCCGAGGTTTGTGCATAATCTAGATGTAGGAGGTCCTCACATGTTCATTAGAACTTTGCTATATAACATCAATAAGTACTATCATGTAATGTAGAGAATAACCAATAAAATATGTCAATCTCTCTCTCTCTCTCTCTCTCTCTCTCTCTCTCTCTCTCTCTCTCTCTCTCTCTCTCTCTCTCTCTCTCTCTCTCTCTCTCTCTCTCTCTCTCTCTCTCTCTCTCTCTCTCTCTCTCTCTCTCTCTCTCTCTCTCTCTCTCTGTGTGTGTGTGTGTGTGTGTGTGTGTGTGTGTGTGTGTGTCCCCCTTGTGTGTCTCTTCGACATAAGAGGGACTAACAGTTAAGGCAAAACCATGAAGGTAGTGGAAAAGAATGTGACACGTGAACAGACCTCTCACCGTCACTGTCCGTTATGGAAATGTTGAGTGAATAAGGAACTTCCTCACGTAGGAAATGTTCACACGTCCTGCCTTTGATGTCACGCACTAAAACCTGCCATTGGGTACATCTATATTCACTCGGATATTACGCAATTTCGTTACGCGGACCGTCCATTCTGGCATTTTTGTTTCGCGACGGAATTATATTACTGTGTTCCGCCTGTGTGTCCGTGTCCGGTTTTCATCATTCACGACTACAGACAATAGCTAAGCTTCATGAAATCATCAAATGTTAGTCAGAATGGAGTAAATGAAATAAGATACTGCTGGATGAGAAACTAAGGGTGATCTGCAGTCCCCTCATGGGAACATTATATATATATATATATATATATATATATATATATATATATATATATATATATATATATATATATATATATATATATATATATATATATATATATATATATATATATATATATATATTAGGCATTTTAGTCGGTCGGTAGATTGGTGGGTTCATCAAACATAATTTGAATGTTCTTTAATTAATTATATACAAAGAGTATGTATGGCGACTCGTACCCAGCTTCAGAGTCCACTTTTGGGGAGAGGACTTTAAATGTTCTCAGATAAAACCGCTCTACTATCACCAGTACTAAATGCCTTAACACCCCTTCAACTTTTCGTTCATTAACTTTTACAACATTCGCGGTCTTAGATCTAATTTTCATTTTTTAGAACACCACCTCTCCTGTACTGAACCTAATCTTTTCGTCATCAAAACACAACTGTCTGAGGCAGCTGACAGCAACCCTGTTTTTCTTCTCTCTACTTTCTCTATCCTCATTTTTTGTTCTAAATGCACGTGTTGCTTTTTATGTGCGCAACTACTTAACTTGCTCTCGTACCCAAGTTCTTAAATCTTCCGATTTTTCTACCATCTAACTCAAAAGTCACTCTCTAACTAAATGTATCTGTGCTTTCTATCTCTCGTCAAACTCCTCTTACTATGTGAAATTATTTGATTATTAAACATCCAAATTAAAGGACCTGAGGAAGCATTTTGGTGATTTTCCTTAGAATGACCTCTGCTCCCGTGTCAAAGACTCGTGTCGCTGAGCGCATAAAGATTATCATATCTGGCATGGGCGATAACACTCTTTCTCACAAACTAAACCTTCCAAAACTTGGTTTAACACAGCCTGTTTTCGTGTTATATATGATAGAGAGGTTGCTCATAAAAGGTAAATGAGCCTTCCATCACCTATATCTCGTGCGCTTTACATTTCTGCTCGGAAACATGCCAAGTTTGTTCTTTAACTTATCAAACACTCCTTTATTAATAGAAAATGTCAGAATCTTTCAAAATCCAATTGCCCTCAAGATTTCTGCGATCTGGCCAAAAAAGAGTAATTTTACTTTTTCATCTTTACCTCTTTTATTTCATCCTGATGGCACCACTGCCATCTCATCTATCTCTAAAGCTGGACTCTTTACTCAAACCCAAGCTGAAAACCCTACCTTGAATGATTGTAGGTGTGTTCCTACCTCTCCTCCCCCACTGATTACTTCATGCCACGTATTAAAATTCTTCGCATGCAATGATGTTTTCCATGCCCTCGCTGGCATAAAACCTCGGAATGCTTATGGAGATGAATGAATCCCTCCTATTGTTATCAGAAACTGTGCTTTTGTGGTTACACTATAACTAAACAAACTTTCATTTCTCTCTACTGATTTCTACCACTTCTTGTTCGAGGTTTGCTTACATTCAACATATCTTTGAAAAAAAGGTGACAATTTCAATCTTTGAAGCTACCTCCATGTTACTTTAGTTTTTTAATCGATCCCCAACAAGAAGATATTGAAACATTTATTATATCACAATCTTATATCTGATTGCCAGTATGGCTTCAGTCAAAGCTGCTCTACTGGTGATCTGGTTTCCCTTATCGAGTCTGGCTCATTCTCTTTTAGAGATTATAACGGAATTTTTGTTGTTGCCTCAGACATATCAAAAGGATTTGTCTGAACATGGAACATAGCTTTGATCTCCAAACTGCCTTCCCACGTCATCCATCCTTTTCTCTGCAACTTCTTCTCGTGTTTCCTTTATGACAGTTTTATTACTACTGTAATAGATAGGTGTTATTTTTCAAGTCTAATGAAAGTGGTGTTCCTAAGAGTTACTGTTCAATCAGTCATTATCTTGCAATTATTAATTAACGATCTTCTAAACCTATTCATTCTTACGCATATGATATCATCCTACACTTTTACTTTTCCACATTCTTTCAGAGACTGCGAACACTTTAGGAAATAAACAGATCACGTAGGAAAGCAAGAAAACAACTGACTTCTTATCGTTCTAAAATTCTGGTTGGGACAGAGTGAATTTATTATTGTATCTTTCAGACAACTATCCCCTCATCTTCAATGACACTTATCATTTACTGTCACCCTCTTTTACCCTGAATATCCTCAATCTGTCTTTTACTTAAAATCTAAACTGGAAACTTCACATATCTTATATAACTAAAACAGCTTCTAAGAAGTTTTGAGTCGTCTCACCCACCCATTTGTTAACTCTGCAAAGGGATCTTATCTGGCCATGAATGGAGTATTCTTCTCATGTATGGGGGGGGGTCGGGGGATCGGTAGGCGTAGCACTCTTACAGGTCTCTTGGATAGAGTGGAATCAAAAGCTTTTCGTTGGAGTGCAGTGAGGCACGCGTGGTTATGAGCACTGATGGACTCACCGTCAGTGAGCCTCCCAGAGCGGACCAGCCAAAGACTCGTATTCTAAAATGGTTTGCTTTCTCACCAAAATATTTTCAAAGGTCACATATAATATTAGACAGGTTATCAAGAGAGTTAATTGTGACATTAACGTTCAGATCTTCTTATTCAGTCACTTGAAACGTAAACTTAAACACACCAAATAGAATCTCTTGAATATTGTGGAGGGTGTCAGTGAAGTGTTTCAGGATATGCTTCACAGCACCACACACTCCTACACACATCATAGTCCCTGTGGCCCCTGGTGTAGAGGGATAAAGATAACAGTTACAATCAATGTTGACTTACAGCTTGGCCATCGTGTTTCAATGTTTACTGGAGCAATTTTTGAATGCTATGATTGATGCTACACTGACAGATTTCCAGGCAATTTCTCCCACTGACGAGAGTAGGCGATGAGAAGGATTTGTACACACACACACACACACACACACACACACACACACACACACACACACACACACACACACACACACACACACACACACACGTGTAGCCCCTGTTCACCTAGCAGTGAGTAGGTACGGGATGTAAATCGAGGAGTTGTGACCTTGTTGTCCCGGTGTGTGGTGTGTGCCTGGTCTCAGGCCTATCCGAAGATCGGAAATAATGAGCTCTGAGCTCGTTTCGTAGGGTAACGTCTGGCTGTCTCGTCAGAGACTGCAGCAGATCAAACAGTGAATTACACACACACACACACACACACACACACACACACACACACACACACACACACACACACACACACACACACACACACACACACACCGCGTAGTGTAGTGGTTAGCACGCTCAACTCACAATCGAGAAGGCCGGGTTCGAGTCCCGGTAAGCGGCGAGGCAAATGGGCAAGCCTCTTAATGTGTGGCCCCTGTTCACCTAGCAGTAAATAGGTACGGGATGTAACTCGAGGGGTTGTGGCCTCGCTTTCCCGGTGTGTGGAGTGTGTTGTGGTCTCAGTCCTACCCGAAGATCGGTCTATGAGCTCTGAACTCGCTCCGTAATAGGGAAGACTGTCTGGGTGACCAGCAGACGACCGAGGAGGTGAATTACACACACACACACACACACACACACACACACACACACACACACACACACACACACACACACACACACACACACACAAAGCCAAAGAGAGAGAGAGAGAGAGAGACCTATGAACCAAAGGGAGTAACGTTTCAAATAGCCGTTTATCTTATCATGCAGGATTGAAAGACGCGACTCGTCCAAAGCCCCCAAAGCTCGAGCCACTCCTCTCCTCCTCTCCGTCGCCCAGTGTGTTACCGCCTCTTTTATCTGCACTCAAGACGGAATTCCTCGCCAAAACCCAATTTATCTTCTTTTGGACACCACCTTCGACGATACTGGTATTTTCCTCCTGTCAAGATTTCTCGACATGCAGACCCGCCACTTTTTGCTCTTTGCTTTCTCCTCCTCGCTCACAATGCACTCCACTTACTGACCCGTGTCCCTGCCCATAAAAACTGGATTCCTAAGCATTTTTTTCGTGCCATCCTTCACGTTTATCGGCTTGTGGTGGGATGTTATCTGGTGTTTTAAAGGTTTTCATTGATAATTGTAGTGAATGATAGATTTACGGGAGAACAAAATTAATATAAATGTGATGTTAAGTTTTATGTTTACTTACACTTCCGCCTCGCCCGCACACATTCGTAATGCATACCATTTATTGTTCTCTCTTCTACTCACCGACAAAACAAGCAAAGTACAGTGCAACCCTCTGACCCTGCTTATTTTTCTCCCCTACTTCTGTGACATAGTGGATAAGGTGGTGAGCGTGGGATCGGGCAGACGTCCACGCGTAGGTTCGAATCCCACCACGTACAGCCTTAAAACACTTTGCCATTTGTCGAGTGGTGTAAAGTTACCTACATATCACCATGATACCCAGGTTCTAGATGGATACACTCAAGATGAGCTTGGGTGGTGATATGGGCCCTAATATGGGTACCACTATAAATAAAATTGCCTGCGCCACTAATGGGCGGAAGCTGAACAACGCTACCCATACACTCTTCAAGTGTGCCTACAGGCGCGCTATAGGCCTTACCGTAAAAAAAAAAAAAAAAAAAAAAATGCTCACACACTAAGACAGTCACTGCAACATCATCCAGCCTGAAAGTCATTATACATTACAGCTGCTAATTTTCTGTTTCATCTGCTGCCAACTTCCGTACCGCTTGTCTCCATGTCACTAAAACACTGTACCACTCGTCTGCGCAAGCTATAGTACCCTCCCCTCTCCGCCATTAACACTATATTACTCACCTTCTTTCTAGTTACTGCTTTTTCCCTACTCACCTGCTTTATCAATCGCCTCATTGCCTGAAACTCCAAGCATTGTACCACTTCCATTGCCAAGTTATTATTATACTATTGATTTACAGGCTACGACATATTCACCCTCTTACCACCAGCTGCTGCTGTATCACTCGCGTCATTGCCTCTCTCTTTATCAACATGCTACAGACCCCTCCTGCTTCCCTTCCTCCTCCACGCACTATCTCACAATCCTTGAGACCGTTGCCGCTCCCTGAGTCTCGGCGGCTTTCCGTTCAGGCGATTATCCGCAGTAAAGCGTCACTCGTAAAGTGAAGTCGCCGGGAGGAAAAAGAGTGAGAGCCAGAGTGATTTCTCTTTTCAAATCTCGTTAGTTTTTTTAGGGCCATTCTTTTATTTTTTTAGGATCATTCTTTTATTCTTCTCATTAGTGTCTTCATTTACTGCTATTGATTGTTTCTCTCTCTCTCTCTCTCTCTCTCTCTCTCTCTCTCTCTCTCTCTCTCTCTCTCTCTCTCTCTCTCTCTCTCTCTCTCTCTCTCTCTCTCTCTCTCTCTCTCTCTCTCTCTAGTTCTTGCATGGTATTAAGGAAAAAATTTGTAGGAATGTGAGTAGAATGCTCCATTAAATTTGTTAAAGTCTCCTATAACAAATCATTAGTTATAGGAGACTTTAACATACATTTATTGGAGCATTCTACCCACATTCTTACAAATTCTTTTTCCTTAATACCATGCAAACACTAAATTATTTCCCCCACGTATCCAGACCTACACGATTTCCGGATACTCCTGTTCTAGGTCAGCCCTCGCTACTAGATCAAATCTGGTCAAATTTCACACCTCACTCATTCTCAGGAATCCTTCACTGCTGTATATCAATCAGACCACCTTCCCATTTTCATTAATATCAATCAGCAATCTAAACCCAATAAAAAACAAGAGATAAAATTTAGAAATTTTAGTGCCAATAATCATATTCTTTTTACCAATGAGCTACGCAAAATAAACTGGGAAGAACTGCTAACTATGGAAAATACTAACAACTTTAATCTATTTTATAAAAAAAAAATCTATACGAATGTTATAATCAGAGTTTCCCAATTAAATCTAAATTTGTTACTGATAAAAGACTTAATAATGCCTGGCTTACAAGTGGAATACTAAAGTCCATTAAACATAAATGTAACTTATTTAAAATGTATAAGCTTGGAACAGTATCTCATGAGACTTTCAAATAATATAGAAATCATCTAACCCAAATATCAGGACTGCAAAAATGAACCATTATTTCGAAGTTTTTACAAATTTTCGTAATACCAAAAAGATTTGGCAAGCAATTAATGAAATAACAATAAGTCTTTGCAATATAATAATTCATTATTAACCGATTCCTCAGATATAGCAGAAGCCTTTAGTAGATTTTTTTCCACTGTTGCACCTGAACTTGACAGAAGACTTCCACATACAAATAAAGACCCGAAAGACTACCTTAAAGGTAACTTTCTAAATTCTATGATGTGCCCTATTGTGACTACCTTTGATGTGACTAAAGTAATTCAGTCCCTAAATAACAAAAACTCAGGTATTAATGATATATCACCCATTGTTATTAAAAGAAATGCTCAACTCTTCTCAATTCCTTTGACTATACTATTTAATCAATCAGTTGCAACTGGAACGTTTCCATCACTAGTGAAGATTGCAAAAATTACTCCTATCCACAAGTCTGGCCCCGATAACGACATTAAAAACTATAGACCAATATCACAACTTAACATTTTCTCATTTAATTGACTATCTTGAAACTAAAAATATATTAAATTCTTCTCAATATGGGTTTAGACGGAACTGCAGTACATTTAAAGCCTTAAACGCATTTTCTAATGATATACTTTCTGCAATTGACAAAAATTCCATATATTATTCATCTTTATAGATTTTGCCAAAGCTTTTGACACAGTTAATCATAAGATCCTTATTAACAAAATGCATCACAATGAAATCAGGGGCACATTATTTTCTTGGTTGAAGGATTACCTAACAGACAGACATCACTATGTTGTGTTTAGTGGTGAAAAATCACCTACTACCCCTGTAAACCTTGGTGTACCTCAAGGAAGCGTTCTAGGTCCAATTTTATTTCTGATATATATCAATGACATTTCTGATCTTTTCTCTGAAACTAAAAGCATCTTGTTTGCCGATGACATGACGCTTTACTTAACAGGTCCAAACCAAAATGAGCTTGTAGTGAATGCGAATCATGAACTTAAAAAACTTTACCAGTGGTGTCTATGCAACAGATTAACAATTAATACTGAATAAACCTACTTTATGTTAATTCACTACTACAAAACACCTCATTTGATAAATTTAAAAATCAACAATGAAATTATTTCTAAAACAAATAGAATACGATTTCTTGGTGTCGATTATGATGATTCATTATTATTTAAACATCACATACATAATCTTACACAAAAAATATCAAGACACATTGCCTTACTATATCAAATAAAAGATATCATGCCTTCTAATGTACTAAAATCAATATACTATGCACACATTTATCCACTACTTACTTACTGTAATCCCATTTGGTGTACAACATACACCACCTATCTAACCCCTTTAAGATTATTACTCAAAAAATAGTAAGAATTATTACTAACAGTGATTATTTAGCACATACTAATTCACTATTCAAAGAAACAAAAATCTTAAAACTGGATGATATAACAAAAATGGAAATAGCTAAACTTATGTATAAGAATAAGAATGAAATGCGTGACCTCCTCCCATCTCATAATTATAGTACCCGTCACCGCAACAACCTTAGCTTTCCTGTTCATCGTTTATCAAAATTTCAACATTCAACAACTTATTTGGGTCCTGTAACTTGGAATACTATTCCCATAGAAATTCAAGACGCTCCTTCCCTCAACACATTCAAAAGCCGATTGAAACACGATATCATAATGACATATTAACTAACTTAATTTTCTTGTCCTGCCTCATTAAGCCAGCATATAAATAAAACCCAATTCACTCCCGAATACTAGCTGAGATCCAACATGTTTGTAAAGCTAAACTATCTACAAATGAATTATGTATATGAAATTATTAAATTAGTATATCTTAGCACAGGGGTTCTCAACCTTTTTCCCGTCAAGTACCCCCTGAGATATAAGACCATTTACCAGTACCCCCCGGTAATCTGACATCGAACAAAATGGTAATTTAGTAACTAACTCAATGTACAATGGTACAACATAGGATATTATGAAATTATTCAAATTTTTATTACTTTATTGAGATGAAACATGAATATTCCAAGTATTTTACAGTGATACTACACATGCAGAAATGAAACAATATTTCCTTTATCAACCATTACTGAACTTCAGTGTGAAGGCTGTGCCTGTCTGTTACAAACAAGTTTCTCAATTCGAGGAGCAGTATTAGACAGGCACAATCGTAGGTCATGTTCCACATTAAGCCGTGATCGATGTTTGGTTTTCATGTTCAACAGCGTTGAAAATCCTTGCTCACACAGATAAGTACTAGGGAACATCAACAAAGAGTTCAGAACTACTTTAGATACAACAGGGTAAATCTCACTCATTTTAGCCCAGAATTTGGTTAGGGAAAGTGTTTCAAATGCATCTTTTGCAACAGAGTCGTTCACCAACTCTAAGAACTCCTCTTGCATGTTATCTGGGAGAAGGTGCACATTCACAATGAAAGGGTTTCTAATCAATTTTGATTCCAATTCACTCAATTCGGGGAAGTAAGACTGCAGCTCCATCCGCAGAGAAGCTAGATGTGATTGCACAAGTTGCATCACATCTTGTTTTCCAGTGTTTTGACTTTTATCAAGTGCCTCACCAAGGTGTTCAAACATGCTAAGATTTCCATCTTTGACCTTCCCTTCCCAAAGCTCCAGCTTCATGGTCAGTGACCTAAGTTTGTCCATGAAATCACTCACTGTGGCAAAACGGCCTTGGAGGGATAAGTTAAATGAGTTGAGGCGTAAGAATATGTCACTCAGGTAGGCCAGCTTCTGAAGCCACTGGCTGTCTGACAATTTCTTGGTGAACTCAAGTGACTTTGCCTTGTTGTCACATTTGAAGAATTCAGTGAGCTCCTCCTTTAGTGATTCTACTCTTGATACCACATTCCCCCTCGACAGCCAGCGAACCTCAGTGTGAAGGAGCAACACTTCTTCATCACTTCCAAACTCTTGGCACAGAAGGGAAAACAGTCTTGTATTTAGGGCGCTTGACTTGATGGCATTTACCATGTGCACAACATCATCCAGGACTAATTTTAAATCAGGTGGGAGAGTTTTGGATGCCAGGGCATATCTATGAAGCATGCAATGAAGATGCTTGGTTTCAGGATTCACCTGATTCACTCTTCCTCGAAATCCTGATCGACGACCAAGCATTGCTGGTGCTCCGTCAGTTGTGCATGCACATACATTATTCCAAGACAGTCCTTCTTTCTCAAAAAACAATGAGACTTCATTGAAAATGTCTTCACCTCTAGTAGTCGTATTCAAGGTATGACAGAACAAAAACTCTTCCTTGAAATCTTGACCAGTGACGTATCGCACAAACACCAGGAGTTGTGCACAAGCACAAGCTGAGTGAGCTGACTGTCCAGTGTCCACGTAACCGTCCCCCACCCCTCACGTTTCTGTTTGAAATTAAACCGACACGATATGGCGCGCCCCTCCGTCACACACACACACACACACACACACACACACACACACTCTCTCTCTCTCTCTCTCTCTCTCTCTCTCTCTCTCTCTCTCTCTCTGAGCAGATGTAACTATCTAAAAAAAATTTTTTCGTCAGCCATCTAAGTACCCCTTGAAATCTGGTTTTGAACCCCTGGGGGTTCGCGAACCCCAGGTTGAGAACCCCTGTCTTAGCATGTGTATGTCTGCTCATATATTGTATTTATATGTAGAATTGGAATGTCTGTATGTCTGTATACATGAACAAATTGTACACCTCCTATGAATAGGCATCCATTCTTTTTATTGTCTTATGGAATATACGAATCTTAATTATCTTTTGTGTAATATATGAATCTAATACTAGGATGTTATATATAGTTATAATAATGTTATCATTACAGCAATAGATATTGTTGCCCCAGCCAGATTGTTTAATATTTTTAAGGATATTTTTTTCATGCCCAAAAGCTATGCTTTATATAGGCTAGCTTTAGCTATATATGTACCTATAGTATATAATTCTACATGAAAGCAAATACATATTTGTATGTTTATATAGCTAATTGCTATAAATAAATATTTCAATGTTTCAAGGTTTCTCTCTCTCTCTCTCTCTCTCTCTCTCTCTCTCTCTCTCTCTCTCTCTCTCTCTCTCTCTCTCTCTCTCTCTCTCTCTCTCTTCCTTCCTCATTGTCTCTTGTTTGCCTTATCTTCCACTCTATATGTATGTATGTATATGGATATTTATATGCGCTTTCCAAATACCAAAATAACTCTTAAAGCGCGCACTTAAAATATAAATTAATAAATTACTAAAAAGTGAAATAAAAACAAAAAGCAATAAGCAATTAAAATCACTAAAAATAATGAAGTGTAAAGAAAAATCAAGAATTCATGGCATAAGCCTGTCTAAAAAGATAAGTCTTTAAGTCCTTTTTAAAAGAAGACAAGCTGTCTTTATTTCTAAAAGAAGTAGGTAGAGTATTAAAAAACTTAGCGCCACCAACAGAAAAGGCACGATCACCAAAAGAAGAGTACGTGCGCGACACTCCAAGATGGTCCTTTTCCGTAGTGCCCAACTGACGCAGGGAAACATTGGGAAACAACAATTCAGATATATATGAGGGAACCTCCATGCACATAATCTTATATATGATAACAGCTACTTTATACTCAACACGTTGTTTTATGGGAAGCCAGTGAAGGTGCTTCAAAACCGGAGTGATGTGATCTCGCCGACTGATACCTGACACAAAACGCGCAGCCGAGTTAAGAAGCCTCTGCAAACAAGTAATATCTCTACCTGGTGCACCATAAAACAAGCTGTTACAGTAGTCCAGTCTAGATATTACTACAGCTCGGACAATAGCGTTCGCAGAAAACTCATTCAAATAACCTCGAATCTTGTAAAAATTATGTAACTTACAATTTATTTCCTTCTTGATTGCAGAAATGTGAGTACTAACACGGAGGGCATTGTTTATACAAAAACCAAGGCTACGCACTGAGGTGCTAGCATTGATCACAGACCCTTGCAGGGTAAAATCTTGAAAAGTTAAACGACTCTGCTGGCAGGATTTCCCCATGTTCTGTTTTATTTATATTGATCTTTAACTTATTAATATGCATCCATTCTATAATTTTTTTTCCCATCCAGAATGCAGTAATTTTTTTTTTTTTTTTTTTTTTTTTTTGCGTAGGGAAGAGGGCCAGCCAAGGGCAAAAAAAAGAAATTTAGAAAAAGGCCCACTTAAGCGGTGGCTCTCCAAAGACTTCAAAACGTGCCAAAACCGTCAGCCAAAATTAGGGGACCAAATGCCTCGATACCTCCCTCTTAAAAGAAAACAAGTTGTAGGAATTCGGAAATACAGATGCAGGGAGGGAGTTCCAGAGTTTATCAGTGAAAGGGATGAATGATTGAGCGTACTGGTTAACTCTTGCATTAGAGAGTTGGACAGAATACGGATGAGAGGAAGAAGAAAGCCTTGTGCAGTGTGGCCGCAGGAGGACGGGAGGCATGCAGTTAGCAAGATCAGTAGAACAGTCACCATGAAAATAGCGATAAAATATAAAAAGGGATGCAACATTTCGGCGGTGAGAAAGAGACTGAAGACAGTTAGTCAGAGGAGGGAGTTGATGAGACGAAGAGCTTTCGATTCCACCCTATCAAGCAAAGCTGTGTGACTGGAACCCCCAAACATGCGAAGAGTACTCCATACAGGGACGGATAAGGCCCTTATACAGAGTAAGCAGTTGGAGGGGCGAGAAAAACTGTCGGAGACGCCTCAGAACACCTAATTTCATAGAAGCTGTTTTAGCAAGAGATGAGATGTGAAGTTTCCAGTTAAGATTATGAGCAAAGGACAGACCGAGGATATTCATTGTGGAAGAGGAGACAGTTGAGTGTCATTGAAGAAGAGGGATAGTTGTCTGGAAGGTTGTGTCGAGTTGATAGATGGAGGAATTGAGTTTTGAGGCATTGAAAACTACTAGATTTTCTCTGCCCCAATCGGAAATCTTAGAAAGATCGGAAGTCAGGCGTTCCGTGGCGTCCCCGCGTGATCTGTTGATTTCCTGAAGGGTTGGACGTCTCTGAAAGAACGTGGAAAGATGTAGGGTGGTATCATCAGCGTAGGAGTGGATAGGGCAAGAAGTTTGGTTAAGAAGGTCATTAATGAATAATAGAAAGAGAGTGGGTGACAGGACAGAACCCTGAGGAACACCACTATTAATAGGTTTAGGAGAAGAACAGTAGCCGTCTACCACAGCAGCAATAGAGCGGTCGGAAAGGAAACTTGAGATAAAGTTGCAGAGAAGGATAGAAGCCGTAGGAGGGCAGTTTTGAAATCAAAGCTTTATGCCAGACTCTATCAAAAGCTTTTGATATGTCTAACGCAACAGCAAAAGTTTCACCGAAATCTCTAAAGAGGATGACCAAGACTCAGTAAGGAAAGCCAGAAGATCACCAGTAGAGCGACCTTGACGGAAGCCATACTGGCGATCAGACAGAAGATTGTGAAGTGACAGATGTTTGAGAATCTTCCTATTCAGGATAGATTCAAAAACTTTAGACAAGCAAGAGATTAAAGCTATAGGACGGTAGTTTGAGGGGTTAGAACGGTCACCCTTTTAGGAACAGGCTGAATGTAGGCGAACTTCCAGCAGGAAGGAAAGGTAGAAGTCGATAGACAAAGTTGGAAGAGTTTGGCCAGGCAAGGTGCAAGCACAGAAGCACAGTTTTTGAGAACAATAGGAGGGACCCCATCAGGTCCATAAGCCTTCCGAGGGTTTAGGCCAGCAAGGGCATGGAAAACATCATTACGAAGAATTTTGATTGTAGACATGAAATAGTCAGAGGGAGGAGGAGAGGGAGGACAAGCCCAGAATCGTCCAAGGTGGAGTTGTGAGCAAAGGTTTGAGAAAAGAGTTCAGCTTTAGAGACAGAAGAGATGGCAGTGGTGCCATCAGGATGAAATAAAGGAGGAAAGATGAAGAAGTGAAGTTGTTTGAGATGTTTTTGGCTAGATGCCAGAAGTCACGAGGAGAGTTTGAGTTTGAAAGATTTTGACATTTCCTATTTATGAAAGAGTGTTTGGCAAGTTGAAGAACAGACTTGGCATGATTCCAGGCAGAGATATACAGTGCATGAGATTCAGGAGATGGAAGGCTCAAGTACCTTTTGTGGGCAACCTCTCTATCATGTATAGCACGAGAACAGGCTGAGTTATACCAAGGTTTAGAAGGTTTAGGTTGAGAAAAAGAATTGGAAACGAAACTGTCACATGTAGGTCGTCAACGTAATACATGTGGTTAAGATCATTTGCCACAATAACATCAGCCAAGGGACGAACATACACACAAAAAAGCAATGGTCCGAGGACAGAACCTTGCGGCACACCATAAAGAAGAGGAATCGTGGAAGACTTTGAATCATTAATGGATACCTGTTGAACACGCCCCTTTATATAGTTTCCGAACCACTTGAGAGGCACAACATGTATTCCAAATATATTCTCAAGCTGTTTGAGTAAAATGTCGTGGTCGACAGTGTCAAATGCAGCAGAGAGATCAAGAAGAAGGAGAGCTGTAACATTATTTCTGTCTGCCTCCACTAGAGCATCGTTGAGAAGGCGACAAAGAGCAAGCTCAGTAGAATGATTGGGACGATAAGCAGACTGGCGAGGGTCAGCAAGGTTGTTTGTGTATATGTATGTAGATAGTTGTTGTGAGACCACCTTCTCCAATATTTTACTTAAAGTCGTCAAATTAGAGATAGGACGGTAATTGGCAAATACAGGATCAAGAGACGTTTTTTTAAGTATTGGGGTAATTACTGCAGTTTTAAGAGAGACACAGAGATGGCCAGTAGACAAAGACAGATTAATAAAAGTGCATATATAAGAAAGTAGCTCAGTAACACACTGTTTCAACAGAGAGGTAGGAATAGGGTCCAAAGAGGATGACTTGTTGGGAATTGACATAATTCTTTGGACTGTTTGTTCAGAAACAGGATTGAATTCAGACATAGAGGTACGACAACTATGAGTCTCAGTAGATAAGGTAGAGGGAAATTCGTCCAGTTGTTCTCTAATATTATGAACTTTTTGATGGAAGAAGTTAATAAAATCATCGGCAAGCTGTTGATCACTGTTGCATTCAGGATACAAATGTGGTTTTCTTTGTCCAGTAATGGTATGGCCTCCTCTTCTTTCACAATCCCTAATCCTTATTCCTTAGCCAGCTCCTCACCTCACCCTTACATAGCGCTTCAACATATTATGCTCCCTGGTCACACTGAGGCAACTCATACGCCCACGACCATCACCTTGGAAGAACTATTAATTCAATTATACATCTACCACCTATCCACCCGACAAGCCCACCCACTCATCTGCCCACACACCTATTCACACAACCATTCCCCTTTCATCTACTGTGATGTGATATGGGGAGTGGTTTCAACTTGTCTATGAATCACATTAGAGTGCGTGCAGTTTTAATTTTGTGCTGACAGTCTTGCTTTTGTGCATGGGTGTTTCTGTACAGCCACAACATTTGAATTTCGTCATGCACCTACCACTTGACTGAATGCATGCTAACTAACTTCAATAGAGTTTGTTCTTTCTTCAGTGGAGCGATCCAGCTTGTGCAATGTCACATTATTCGAAACTTGGTCAGATGTCAAATTCTTACGCTTCCGCATGGTGGTCCAACGAGGCTCAAACCACAGATAAATGACAACCAAGATAATAATATAAACTCTAAGCGGTAGGAGGCATAAACTCACCAGTTAGCAGTCACCAGTCACCAGTCTCACCACTACTGTACAGCGGTAACTGGTAACTACCATCTGAGAGGATACATATCATACTTGGTTAGAGTTGAGGAGCGTTGACGGAAGGAAGCTGTCAGTTGTTCATTCACTGTCCACTCTTCTCGAGGCTTGCTCGTCCCGTCGTCTCTTCTTTTGAAAAGGCCTGCACTTAGTTAGCACTCACACTGCCTTTATAGTTTTATCGTGAGATAGTGCTGGAGAGAAAGTAGAACACACACACACACACACACACACACACACACACACACACACACACACACACTGCGTAGTGTAGTGGTTAGCACGCTCGACTCACAATTCGAGTCCCGGTAAGCGGCGAGGCAAATGGGCAAGCCTCTTAATGTGTGGCCCCTGTTCACCTAGCAGTAAATAGGTACGGGATGTAACTCGAGGGGTTGTGGCCTCGCTTTCCCGGTGTATGTGTGTTGTGGTCTTAGTCCTACCCAAAGATCGGGCTATGAGCTCTGAGCTCGCTCCGTAATGGGGAAGACTGGCTGGGTGACCAGCAGACGACCAAGGAGGTGAATTACACACACACACACACACACACACACACACACACACACACACACACACAGCCCGGTAGGTCAGTGGTTAGAGCGCTGGCTTCACAAGCCAGAGGACCGGGGATCGACTCCCCGGCCGGGGAGTAGGTACGGGATGTAGATCGAGGAGTTGTGACATTATTATCCTGGTGTGTGGTGTGTGCTTGGTCTCAGGCCTATCCGAAGATAGGAAATAATGAGCTCTGAGCTCGTTCCGTAGGGTAACGTCTGGCTGTCTCGTCAGAGACTGCAGCAGATCAAACAGTGAATTACAGACACACACACACACACACACACACACACACACACACACACACACACACACACACACACACACACACACACACACACACCGAAACAATTATATACATGAGGAAGTTTATGGTAGGGTTGGCAAGGAGGTGGGCTTCAAGAGTGAAGTCACACAGCAATGATTTGTGCATGTTGTCATAATGTTTCTCCGATTGATGAAAGTAAAGTACAGAATATCATAGACCGATATTTTTCCAGATCTTTTTACATGGTCATTCCTTGTCAAATTATGATTGACATAGTAAAAATAATTTCCTAAAACTCTTGCTAAGAATTTTGTTTTATTTGGGCGACCCATGAACGACCCGGGTCGTCCGTAGAAAATGGATATTTCAGAAACTAGCTCACCAGATGTCGTCGCTGCCATACATGTTCCTTAGTGACATGAGCTAAAACATTGTTATAATAAATCCCAGGTACATACAGATGCATCAAATATTAATCATTTTGATACTATTAACATTCTGTATCGACATTTGAATATACTGTAAGGATAATTTTGGGAGCATTTGGTCAGAACAGAATTTTTTTTTTTTGTATGATTATCTAGTAATACTGCTATGATTATCTTAAATAGTGCACATTAGAAGCCTACAATACATTATATATATATATATATATATATATATATATATATATATATATATATATATATATATATATATATATATATATATATATATATATATATATTGACCAAGAGAGATAAAATGCAGCACATGGTGAACGAGATGGTAGCGCAGGGGGTAGTGGAGTGCTCAGACAGTCCGTGGTCGTCGCCGGTGGTACTGGTGTATAAGAAAGACGGCACCAAGCGATTCTGTGTGGATTACAAGACGCTGAATTACGTCACAGTAAAAGATTCCTACCCCTTGGCCTGGATTGATGATATACTGGACGCTCTAGCTGGTGTGGAATGGCTATCTACCTTGGCCCTCATTTCAGGGTATCACCAAGTCATGATGGTAGAGGCAGATAAACAGAAGACAGTGTTCTCTTTCGGACAAATGGTTGTGGTAATTCCGTGTGATGCCATTCGGATTGTGCAACTTTCCTGGATGCTTTGAAAGGCTAATGGTGAAGGTACTGGAGGAGCTGCAGTTGAAGGTGGCCTTAGTTAACCTTTACGATGTATTTGTGTTCGCAAGGACGCTCGAGGAGGAGCTGGAACGGCTGGAGGAGGTACTGCACCGCTTTGGGAGGCAAACTTGAAGCTGAACCCGAAAAAAAGCACCTTCCAGCATGAAGTACCATTCCTCGGGCATATAGTGGGGAAAGGTAGTGTGCACATGGACCCACTCAATGTGAATTCTGTGGCGAAGTGGCTGTCCCAACGTCAATGACGGATGCACGAAGTTTCCTTGGCCTCTGCAATAGATTCTTGGAGTGCTCGTTTTGTTTGAGATGAAGCCCCGACATCTACCACAAACTTTGGTAGCGGCTGTGGACTTTTTTTTACGGGAAGGGGTTGCAAGCCCCACCCCAACCAGCTAGATCAGCCTTGGGCAGGGACACTGGTATCCCTAAGGGTAAAAATCCTGGCTGCCCAAGGACAACAGAAACAGAAAAAGACTGAGGTATGGAAGGTAGAGGGCACTCACTCCTCATTTGGAAAGAATCCACCCAAAAGAGCAGGCCAAGTACTGCAGTTCTGATCAGTAGAACTGGAATCAGTGTCTCCCTTTCTCTCTGATGGCGTACCGGTCGGGCCAGCAAGAAGCCACAGGCTACACTCCAGCCTGGATGATGTTTGGCTGGAAGATGGACCTGGACCTTTGGACCTGGCAACGGGATGCCCACCAAGGGAAAAGTTGCCCCAAACAAGGCCGGAGTTTGTAACAGCGTTCCTGCAATGGATTGAGGCCACTCGGCTAGCAGCAGCAGCAGCAGGAGCAATAGTAGTAGTAGTAGTAGTAGCAGTAGTAGTAGTAGAAGTAGTAGTATTACGGAGTACCACCAGGACAAGTAGTAGCAGCAGCACCACCAGCATCAGCAGCACCAGAAGCAACATTAATAGTAGTAGTAGTAGTAGTAGTAGTAGTAGTAGAAGCAGCAGCAACACCAGCACCAGCACCGGTATTTGCAGCAGCAGTACCATCACCAACGCTAGCACGAGCACCAGCACCAGTGGCAACAATATAGTTGTAGTAGTCGTAGTACTAGTAGTAACTGCAGAAACAGCAGCAGCAGCAGCAGCAGTAGCAGCAACAATAACAGCGACATTATCATCACTAGTACCAGCACCAACACTAGCACCAGCGGCAACAGTATAGTAGTAGTAGTAGTAGTAGTAGTAGTAGTAGTAGTAGTAGTAGTAGTAGTAGTAGTAGTAGTAGTAGTAGTAGTAGTAGTAGTAGTAATAGTAGCAGCAGCAGCAGCAACAACAACAGCAGCAACAGTAGCAGTAGTAGTAGTAGTAGCAGTAGTAGTAGCAGTAGTAGTAGCAGTAGTAGTAGTAGTAATAGTAGCAGCAGCAGCAGCAACAACAACAGCAGCAACAGTAGTGTCGTGCTCCGAGCTGTTGCACGACGTTGCACAAATTGTCTAGCTACTGGCTATAAATAGTCAAAGGTTTTTTCTATCTTTAATTAACAAAACTAATATCTATACATAAGGTGTTCGATACGGCGCCGACAAGTAACAATCACAACTCTTTCTGTTGCCTTCTCCACTGCAATTATTACAATTTCTCTTACAAACATCCTTAAGAACTGCATTAATCTCGTAGATATTCTCGCATCAAAACGGATTTCACTTCAACCATCATCCACAATATCTTCATAACGTATTACAACATCTGAACCCGGTAAGAGAGGAAGCAGAGAGGACAACCGCGGCTCTAAGCGGGCCACCCTCGGCTGCATAGCTGAGGGCGGCGTTTTGTACTTCATATATAACCAGTAAGTGGAGCTTATAAGTTGCAATGCAGTCCTTGAGGTAAATTAGAATGGAGGAAGAAGCATGATAGGAGGTTTAGGTATTATGTGGTATTAGTTTATTATGGTTTATGTGGTTGTACTTTGGTTCATAATGACGTCGTTATATACTTGCGCTTTCATCTATGAGTAAGGGAATTTGTATACGGCTACCTACGTATGTGCATGTGTGTTGCTCTGACGAATAAGTTACATAACATATTTACTAGTGTGTAATTGTGTACGAAGTTAACGTGGTTCCATGTATGGGTACCAAGAGAAAGAGATTATTTGAGGAAGTCACTTGTGTGGAGATATCAATATTTGTCATTATATTTCGGTGGTGTTACGTTGTCATTTTGTTGAACGGAGACTGGTAATTATATGTGTATGGTAATATATTTGGTGGTACGTCATGTGGTTGCTTGCATTCATGTACCAAGTAAAGGTCATCCTTATATACGGGTAGCTGGGAAAAAGGGGTAATATTGTACGTACTACGTATGAGATTTACGGAGAAATAAAGCACCGGGTTCAGATGTTGTAATACGTTATGAAGATATTGTGGATGATGTTTGAAGTGAAATCCGTTTTGATGCGAGAATATCTACGAGATTAATGCAGTTCTTAAGGATGTTTGTAAGAGAAATTGTAATAATTGCAGTGGAGAAGGCAACAGAAAGAGTTGTGATTGTTACTTGTCGGCGCCGTATCGAACACCTTATGTATAGATATTAGTTTTGTTAATTAAAGATAGAAAAACCTTTGACTATTTATAGCCAGTAGCTAGACAATTTGTGCAACGTCGTGCAACAGCTCGGAGCACGACATGGTGGCAGCGGTGGGATCTAAATGTTGCACAAATTGTTACATTGCAAAAAAAAAAATATTGCCAAATGTTGCAAAGTGTAATCTTGGAATTGGCGCAAGGGACAGTCATATTGATGGAAGATTCAAGTAAATTGGTTGAAAGTGCACGAAGTAGCTGTTGTCAACATCAGAAGTGGCATGGTTATTATAATATGAATGCATATCATTATCACTATTTTGTCTGAAGCTGAGTCGCCCGTGACGATCATAAGGTTTGTGTAAAATCCGTAGATATTCTCGCATCAAAACGGATTTCACTTCAACCATCATCCACAATATCTTCATAACGTATTACAACATCTGAACCCGGTGCTTTATTTCTCCGTAAATCTCATACGTAGCACGTACAATATTACCCCTTTTTCCCAGCTACCCGTATATAAGGATGACCTTTACTTGGTACATGAATGCAAGCAACCACATGACGTACCACCAAATATATTACCATACACATATAATTACCAGACTCCGTTCAACAAAATGACAACGTAACACCACCGAAATATAATGACAAATATTGATATCTCCACACAAGTGACTTCCCTCAAATAATCTCTTTCTCTTGGTACCCATACATGGAACCACGTTAACTTCGTACACAATTACACACTAGTAAATATGTTATGTAACTTATTCGTCAGAGCAACACACATGCACATACGTAGGTAGCCGTATACAAATTCCCTTACTCATAGATGAAAACGCAAGTATATAACGACGTCATTATGAACCAAAGTACAACCACATAAACCATAATAAACTAATACCACATAATACCTAAACCTCCTATCATGCTTCTTCCTCCATTCTAATTTACCTCAAAGACTGCATTGCAACTTATAAGCTCCACTTACTGGTTATATATGAAGTACAAAACGCCGCCCTCAGCTATGCAGCCGAGGGTGGCCCGCTTAGAGCCGCGGTTGTCCTCTCTGCTTCCTCTCTCCTCTCTCTCTGCCTCAAATTCTCTACAATTTCCCTTCAGGAACTTATGGGGGGCGTGTCTTGACCCACACAACACGCCCCTCAGAATGTACCATTCACCAATCAAGTACAAGCTCAAATGAACTCCACGTGTGGTACGAACAACATCCAAGACGACAACACTACCACTGGATGTTTACATGACCTGGGCGACACATCTGCCCGGGCTGCCCTGGGCCAAACGGCCTGGGTCATTAAATGTTTCCCTTTGACCCTCCTGCCCCTCCTGCTCTCTGTTAGGGCTGGATACGGTTACACACCGCATACTGGCGAACTAGCATACTTCCATATATCTTCATTTCTTGTTTCTTATATTTTTCATATTTCACTTATGATGTGCGCATCTGACAGTAGCAGCAGTAGCAGCAACAGTAGCAGCAGCAGCAATGGTAGTAGCAGTAACAACAACAGCAGCAGCAGCTGCTGCAGCAGTAGTAGTGGGAGAAGCAGCAGCAGCAGGAACAGCAGTGAGGTGGTGATGGTGGTTGGCTAGAGATCTTCACTGTTTGAGGTCTTGAACCACCTGCAGAAGGACCAGTAGTTTGACAGTTACCGGATTTGGAATGAATACAAGACTTAAACATCGATATTTAGTATTCGTATAAAGACACTGGAATGTGAATATGGATTCTTTCTGAAGTTGCTCATTAGCATGCTCACGAAAATTGAAATATTTCTGAAAAATGTGTTGAAAAATAATTTTAATAATGCATTATCATTATCACCATCACCATCATTATCATGATGGTGATGGTGATAATCATCATCATCATAATCATCATCCCATCGTCGTCGTCGGCGTCGTCGTCGTCGTCGTTGCCACCACCAACACCACCACCACCACTATTATATTATATCGTCAAACCAGATCATGGATCCATTTGTTAGGTTTGAGAGGTCTGCTCTCTTTGGTGACGCCGATAGTTGAACTTTGCCTCTTATTACATCTTTTCTTATATAAACTGGCGATGGGTAAACTTACTGCAGTGAGGTAGTGGCAGGGTGTATTCTTTCAAACCTTGAGATTGGCTGGTGGAAAGAAAGCGGCGCTGTGTTACTGTGGATTAATTTTTATGACCATCCAGAAAGAGGAGGTGGAGATGGTGAACTGATTCTCAACCAACACACTCTCTCTCTCTCTCTCCTCTCTCTCTCTCTCTCTCTCTCTCTCTCTCTCTCTCTCTCTCTCTCTCTCTCTCTCTCTCTCTCTCTCTCTCTCTCTCTCTCTCTCTCTCTCTCTCTCTCTCTCTCTCTCTCTCTCTCTCTCTCTCTCTCTCCTCTCTCTCCTTGAAAGGAAAAAAATCATTTATTGTTTGTCCATCAGCTATTTTTTCTCTCATGAAACAATTACCTTCACTCCTCTGTATCTCGTTTGCCAACCGAGTAGGAAAGATCAGTGTCTGTGCTCCTGCATTATCAGCATATACTACCCACACGGCTACCATACTTCCACCCAGTGATATACACCGGCTCCGCAGATATGATTCTCAGGTTATAAAGTCCTGCAATGCAAGCAACCCAATCCTGCTATACAGGGCCAGTTTCCTTCTGCTACTGCTGACCCTAGCAATATTTCTGCCTTCCAGTACTTTGCCTACAGAGTCAGCGATGATCAACACAAGGAAAATTCCTGGTTCAGTGACGAGGCAGAAGGAAATCCCCATGTATCAGCTCTGACGTCAACTTTAGCCACGGGAAACGTTGGACCCATACTACCTCGCACCATTAGTAACAACATCCAAGACGACATCAGTGCACTTTCAGAGGAGAATAAAGTGATAGTAAATATTATTATCAAAGTTGTGCAATCTATTATGGGCAAGAAAGATGAACACATTGAGCAACTGAAAAGTATCTCATTTAGAAAACTTAATAGATGATGTGAGTCAGTATGAAAGGAGGGACACTATAATAATTAGTGGCCCCTCCCTTCCTCAGGAAACTAACAGTGAGAGTACAGCTGAAGTAGTGGTGAATGTTCTTAAGGAAACGTTGAAAATAAATATATCCCGCAATGACATCAATGTAGCTCACAGACTTCGCAATAAAGCAAAACGGAATATAAATAAACCAATGATAGTCAAATTCCACAGCTGCCAAATACAAGAGGAGATCATAAGTGTCTGCATCCAAATAAGACCTATCTCATATATCAATGGAAGTCTAACCCGTAAACGCCTTTCCATCTTCACAACTATCTAGAACATTAGAAAGCTTCACAAAGATCAGTTCCAACAATGCTGCACAAGAGATGGCAAAATATGTCAAGTTGAAGTGCTCTAACTTTAAACATATTAAAACAAGTGATGAATCCCTATGTACCTTCTTAGAGAAATTCCCTGCACTCAGATATAACACTTAGACCAAGAGTAGTAAGCTTAAATCACTCCTTTATAGCAATACATTTGTAACTCTATAAAGTGTTCCACTAGGTTTGAATGAACATTATTTATTTACTTCCCTTTAATGTGTCACTAATCATTAATACGTATATGTTGGGATTCTCTCGCAGGACATTTTTACTTCTATTTTATCTTCCCTTTTAAATGTTTATTTTCCTGTGACTTTCACTACTCTCTCTTGTTATCAATATCAATATTTTTCTCAAGAATTGTGCTTTCGTGTTTGCACCTTGCCTGGCCAAACTCTTTTAATTTTGTCTGTCGACTTCTATCTTTCTGTTTTACTGGAAGTTTCCTTACATGCAGCCTGTTCCTAAATACGGTGACCGTTCTAATCCCTGAAACTACCGTCCTATAGCTTTAATCTCATGCTTCTCTGAAGTTTTTGAATCTATCCTGAATAGGAAGATTCTCAAACGTATATCATTCACAATCATCTATCTGATTGGCAGTATGGCTTTTGTCAAGTTCGCTCTACTGGTGATCTTCAGGCTTTCCTTACTGAGTCTTAGTCATCCTCTTTTAGAGATTTCGGTGAAACTTTTGCTGTCGCGTTAGACATATCAAAACCTTTTGATAGATTCTGGCATAAAACTTTCATTTCCAAACTGCCCTCCTTAGGTTTCTATCCTTCTCTTTGCAACTTTATCTCAAGTTTCCTTTCTGACCGTTCTATTGCTGTTGTGGTAGATGACCACTGTTCTTTTCGTAAATCTATTAATAGTGGTATTCCTCACGGTTTTGTCCTGTCACCCACTCTCTTTCTATTATTCAATAATGATCTTCTTAACCTAACTTCTTGTCGTATCCACTCCTACGCTGATGATACCACCCTACATCTTTCCACGTAATTTCAGAGATGACCAACCATTCAGAAAGTGAACAGATTACGCAGGGATGCCACAGAACGCCTGATTTCCGATCTTTCTAAGATTTCCGATTGGGGCAGAGAAAACCTAGTAGTTTTCAATGCCTCAAAAACTCAATTCCTCCATATACCAACTCGACACAACTTTCCAGACAACTATCCCCTTTTCTTCAGTGACACTCAACTATCTCCCTTTTTCCAAACTGAATATCCTCAGACAGTCCTTTATTCATAATTTTAACTGGAAACTTCACATCTCATTTGTTGCTAAAACAGGAAATTAGGCGTTCTGAGGTGTCTCCACCAATTTTTCTCGCCCCTTAAACTGCTTATTCTGTACAAGAGCCTCATCTGTCCTTGTATGGAGTACTCTTCGCATGTTTGGGTGGTTCCACTCACACAGTTTTATTGTATAGGGTGGAATCAAAAGCTTTTCATCTCAACTCCCCTCCTCTGACTAACTGTCTTCAGCCTCTTTCTCACCGCCGAAATGTTACATCTCTTTCTATCTGTTATCGCTATTTTCATGCTAACTGCTCTATTGATCTTGCTAACTGCATGTCTCCCATCCTCCTGCGGCCTCGTTGCACAAGGCTTTCTTCTTCCTTTCATCCCTATTCTGTCCAACTCTCTAACGCAAGAGTTAACCAGTTTCTTTATACCTTTTTCTGGTAAACTTTGGGACTCCCTACCTGCTTCTGTATTTTTGTCCTCCTACGATTTCACTTCTATTAAGAAGGAGTTATCATGACATTTCTTATGTCTTAGAGATCCAGCACTCAAGTGGGCTTTTTTTTCTAATGTGTTGTTGCTCCTGGCTGGCCTTCTGCATAAAAAGAAAAATAGTGGGAGGCCCATCTAATCCTTCAAACTACTGTCCAATTAGTTTTGTTACCTACTTTCCTATAAAGCTTTTGAATTTAATGTACTGAATCTTTATCTTCATCTTTAACGGATTTTGGTGAAACTTTCGTGGTTTCTTTAGACAACAAAAACATTTAATAGAGCCGGGCGCGAAGCATGGATTTCTAAACTACCTTCCTATAACTTTTATTCCTTTTCTTTAACTCTCCAGAGGAAATTAATATGATCTCATGCCACCAAAACCTATGAATCTTAATTGCAAGAATAAGGCTCGCAGAGAGGAGACAGGAAGAATTGCCAAAAAGGTGTTCTTGTTATAAAACAGCAGCACATTGATTTGAATGACGAAAAGATTGTGTAGTAACAGAACAAACATAACATACTGAACGTCATTTAGAACTTCAGTTATAATTTTCTATTAACTGTTGAAGTACTGGCCTACTACTCGCCAAAAGTCTCCTCATCAGTGGGTTAGTATCCAGCAGCGTACCCGTCATGGAGGATTTATCATAAGTTCAGATGAAGTTTTCAATTCCGTTATGATAATAAAAGCTGAATATTACACATTTTTACATACAATTAAAACTTTTGCAAATTTTCAGTAGCTTTCCGGGAGTAATCTGGCTCACTCACGATGATCGTCCATACGATCCTCTGTCATCCTCCATGAACATCGAACTTGTAATTACTGAATTTGTAATTCTTTATAAGAAGAATCGATGAGTAGTCATTCCTACTTCATGTCGCAGAATGCAGAAAACATATGAACTCTCTCTCTCTCTCTCTCTCTCTCTCTCTCTCTCTCTCTCTCTCTCTCTCTCTCTCTCTCTCTCTCTCTCTCTCTCTCTCTCTCTCTCTCTCTCTCTCTCTCTCTCTCTCTCTCTCTCTCTCTCTCTCTCTCTCTCCCCCACAGTAGACAACTACATACTTCCTTCTCCATAACTTGTTGAGATCCTCCACGGTGTCAGGGAGTGGTACCCCAGCAGTCTCCGGAAGGAGTGCCAGCAAGCAGCACACCACCAAAGAGGTGACTCCAAATATGACTGACGGTAGCCTGGTGAATGTCATGGCCTGAGGAGAGGATAGAGCTTTGCAGTTACCTCATAAAAATGGTGTTACACAGTCATGAATTTCATGTCTATAAAGATAAGGGAGAATAGAACCAAGAAGAATTAAGGATATGGCATGTGAAAGCATCTGTCTGATGTTATTATTTTTTTCAAAAACTTGAAATGTTGTCACTATTTTGGGAAACTGTATTTTAGTGATTTCGAAAACATTCAGATGTAATCGCTTATATTTCCTGAAATATTTATTGCTGTTACACCAGGTGCAGAGCAAGCCAATTAGTATATACTTTTAATAGTTGCATTCTTTATGTTACTTACGTTCTCCTTCATTTTATTTGAAACTTCCTTCCATTTAAACTGCTCTTTTACTGCAACCTTTCACTTTTCACAAAAAAATTTTCTTAGCTCAAACTTCGTATCTCAAAACACATCTTTTTACCTCTTTCTTGATAACTTGCATCTCCTAATTCTTAGCCACTGCGGCTAAAATTGAGATGAAGTAAGCATATATCTTCTCCTTACCCATCCGAAACTTTCAAACTCAAACTTCCTTTCTGGCATCTAGCCAAAAAATATCTCCAATAACTTCACTTCTTCATATTTTCCTCTTTTATTTAATTTTTATGACACCACTGCCATCTCTTCTGTCTCTAAAGCTGAACTCTTCTCTCAAACCTTTGCTAAAAACTCCAACATATATGATTATGGGCTTGTCCCTCTCCTTCTCACTCTGACTATTTGATGCCTTCTCCTTTGACTATTTGATGCCTTCAAGGAAGGCATCAAATGATGGGATTCTTCTTATTGTTCCCAAAAACTAAACTTCCTTGCTTTCATTTTGTCTGGCCAATTTCTTTCAAGTATGCCTATTGACTTCTACCTTTCCTTCTTGCTGCAATTTTGCCCAATTTCAGCCTGCTCTTGAAAAGAATGACTTTTCTAATCCTTGAAACTTATAGCATTAATTTCTTGTTTATCTAAAGTTTTTGAATCTATCCTCAATAGGAAGATTTTCAAATATATATCATTCACAATCTTTTATCAGATTGTCAGTATGGCTTCTGTCAAGGTCGCTCTACTGGTGATCTTCAGGCTTTCCTTACCGAGTCTTGGTCATCCTGTTTTAGATATTTCAGTGAAACTTTTGCTGTCGCGTTAGACATATCAAAAGCTTTTGATAGAGTCTGGCAACAAGTTTTGTTTTCAAAGCTGCCCTCCTACAGTTTCTATCCTCCTCTCTACAACTTTATCTCAAGTTTCCTTCCTGACTGTTATATTGCAACCGTTGTAGACGGACACTGTTCTTCTCCTAAATCTTTTAATAGTGGTGTTCCTCAGGATTCTGTCTTATCACCCATTTTCTATCAATCATTAATGATCTTAACCAAAGTATCCACTCCTACGCTGATGATACCACCCTACCTACATCTTTCCACTTACTTTCAGAGACGACCAACCCTTCAGGAAGTCAATAGATCACGCATTGTAGCCACAGAACACTTAATTTCTGATCTTTTTAAGATTTCTGATTGGGGCAGAAAACTTAGTTTTCAATGCCTCAAAAACTCCAACTATCAACTCGACATAACCTTCCAGACAATTATCTCCTCTTGTTCAATGACACTCAGTGTTCCCCTCTTCCACACTGAATATCCTTGGTCTGTCCTTTACTCATAATTTTAACTGGCAACTTCACATCTCTTCTTTTGGTAAAACGGCTTGTATGAAGTTAGGCGTTCTGTGGCGTGTCCGGCAGATTTTCTTGCCCCTCCAACTGCTAACTCTTTACAAGGGCTTTATCCGTCGTTGTATGGAATACTGTTCGCATGTTTGTGGGTGTTCCACTCACACAGTTTTATTAGATAGGGTGGAATCAAAAGCCTCTTTCTCACCGTCGGAATATTGCATCTCTTTCTATCTTTTATCGCTATTTTCATGCTATTGCTCTACTGATCTTGCTAACTGCATGCCTCCCCTCCTTCTGGGGCCTCGCTGCACAAGGCTTTCTTCTTCCTCTCACCCTATTTTGTTCAACTCTCTAACGCAAGAGTTAACCAGTACTTTCAATCATTCATACGTTTCACAGCTAAACTCTTGATCTCCCTATCTACTTCTGTATTTCCATATTCCTAAGACTTAACTTCGGGAGGTCTCAAGATATGTGTCACTATTTTTTTTTTTTTTTTTTTATATATAATTCCTTTAAGATCTTTTAGGGAACTGAGTTTCAGTGGACCTTTTTTTATGCTTTTTCCCCTTGGCAGGTCTCCCTCTTGCATAGAAAATGGAATGTCTGCGAAAAGGAGAGCATGACAAATTAAAGATGACTGGGAAAATATACCGTTCTGACTGGGACAGTATACCGTTCTGTTGTCATCAATAGTAACATTAGAGCCTCCCATGCTTGTTCTCCCCAATCACCTGGTCTCTTTCGTCTTACCAGTATGTCAGTGATGTAGGGTGCGATGCAGTAGCCCAGACTCTCTGACACTAGAGTTATGCCCTTGCCTTGTAGACGGACCTCGGTGGGTTGTATCTCTACCTGATAAACAACGAGGATCATGTATGCTCCGCTGACCGTCAGTTTTCCCAGCATAGCTAGTGTCATCACCAACCACGACATGTCTATGAGGAGGAAAACTGATTGTTGACCCAAGGAAAGAAAAAAGAGGTATTGTAAACTAAGAATCAGCAACAGCAGCAGCAGAAGCCAGGGCACGAAAAGGGAGATATAAGAAAAATAAGGCAGAAAATCGATGAACACAGTTTGCATATGCAATTTTCTACCCTTTTTAGTTTTCAGGAAAGATATTGATGCAGATTGAACACTATGGCGGTGGAATGGCTATCAAAACTTGCATATATCCAAATCTACAGAGAATGTGCAGTTCTTCTAAGAAAAGATAACTACTCAGTTACTGATAAGCCCTCCAGTATCTAACAACTGATCTAGGGAAGATATGAAAGTTTGCTGTCTCCCAGTTACACTAATTGATCTAGATCATGATGAACTAACGAGAATTTGTAAAAAATGTAATTAAAAATTAAACATACTTTGGGTTCAAAATACAGTATAATGAAGTTCACTAAGTCTTGTAAACCGATACCTATGTAGAGGTGAGTTCACACACACACACACACACACACACACACACACACACACACACACACACACCGCGTAGTGTAGTGGTTAGCACGCTCGACTCACAATCGAGAGGCCCGGGTTCGAATCCCGGTGCGGCGAAGCAAATGGGCAAGCCTCTTAATGTGTAGCCCCTGTTCACCCAGTAGTAAATAGGTACGGGATGTAACTCGAGGGGTTGTGGCCTCGCTTTCCCGGTGTGTGGAGTGTGTTGTGGTCTCAGTCCTACCCGAAAATCGGTCTATGAGCTCTGAGCTCGCTCCGTTATGGGGAAGACTGGCTGGGATGACCAGCAGGCGACCGAGGTGAATCACACACACACACACACACACACACACACACACACACACACGATAATCCTGCTACTACTTAGCACGGGGAAGCCAAACTGGTTTCCAGCATCCATAAAAAAAAAAAAAAAAGCTATTTAGGCATAAGATTAAGGCATGTCTCGATCTTGGTCAGCCCCAATGGCTAAATCAGTGATTTCCAATCACCTTAAACTGATGATATCCTGAACTTAATGTAAACCTGCTGTTCCTTGCCTTGCATAAATCAAGCTTATATATAGAAATATATTCTAGATTAAAGTAATTAAGTAATAAGATTATTGTCCATATTCACGTTAAAATTAACATACAGAACATGCTCAAATACACAAACACAGAACACATGAGTGCATTTAGTAGTAGATTATGTTAAAAAGTTAATAAAAAAAAACAACCGGAAAACTATGAAAAATGAAAACAAATACAATACATCAACTGACGAAAGTATTGCACCAAGTAACCACTTACAGTGACAATTAGGAAAAAACATTTTGCAAATTTTGTACTACATGATGTAGGTAAAAATTAGCCTGGACAAGATTCATGATAATCTTGTGGCACTCCCGGCATTGTTTGTGACATCCCAAGAGTTGCCCTGCACTGTTTGGGAAATACTTGAATAAATAAAATGACAAGAACCAACCTGTCGGAATGATGATGGTTGAAAGAATAGAGATACTGCAAACAAGGAAGCCGACTATGAGGGGCACCTTTCTCCCCCAGCGGTTGATGATGGGTGCCGAGAGGGTGTAGCTGGGTACTTCCATCAAGCCGCTCATCACTACATATAAGAAAGGATTGTCGCTAAACACTCTGCCGCCCACGTTAAGGCCCGTGAACACTAGTGAAGTTATGAAATAACAAACAGCGAGGATGACAGTGACTCTTCGAATGATGGGAGTGCTGTGAGAGAGAGAGAGAGAGAGAGAGAGAGAGAGAGAGAGAGAGAGAGAGAGAGCTGTAAGATTACTGTGATCATACGGGAACATTATTCTTTTCTACATATAGGACATTGTTAAGATATATTTCATGATGCATTAATATTCTTACCTGAATATTTTTGGCCACCAGCACGCCATTCTGGCCGTCTCTCTCTCACTCAGTATGGTCTGCTGAGTCTGTGTGGAATTATCAAAAGATGTGTGTGTGGGAATGGGACCTCTTGGTATGTGTAGGATAAAAATAGCAGGAAATAAATTTTATGGCATTGGGGATACGCTAATAATGATGATTTTGGTAAAGAACAACTAAGAACGAAAAAAAAAATCAGCAAAAGCTTTCTCTATACTAGTTTACCTCAACGTTATGTGAAGGATATACATTCTAAGAAGCGTCTCACATTTTCAATGTCCTCTTCAGACGGCAGCTGAGTCTGGTTAATGCGAGCAGCTCGTTGCAACACCAGTCGCGCCTTTTTCTTATTTCCAGTCACTAACAACCAACGTGGGGACTCATCTAATAAACTGGAGAAGTATGGAGAAATGTACTCTCTCTCTCTCTCTCTCTCTCTCTCTCTCTCTCTCTCTCTCTCTCTCTCTCTCTCTCTTTTTTTTTTTTTTTTATTTAAACAAAACTTTATACAAAGGAACATGTACCCAAAGGCGCACTGTCGTGTGCTACCTATTCTAAGGGTACTACAATCTATTTCTCTACAATATTTACAAGACTTAAAAATAGATAATATACAAGATGGTCAGCATGCAAATGGAGCACTATTCGTTTCACTTCACTAGCACTATTCACGCACTGCACTACACTGAGTGTCACGTCACAAAGAGTGTCAGAGGAGTTGGCAGTGTCTGTCTCCACTTATGTGCCATCAGTTTGACACTGTGAGTGTTCATCTCCTGGACGTGAGGTACCGCGGCCGTGAACAAGTTCCACATCCTGGAGACGCGTCCTGCGAAGGTGCGTTGATGCTGACACCCGTGGGATCGCGGCACCTCTACGGCGTCACCACCATTGAGCACCGTTCTCGTGCTCCGTGCGGTGACTCTTAGAGGATGACGCAGCCCTGCCAGATGTGGCACTCTTTGCACCTGTGCCTTATGGAACACTACGATCGCCGCCACGTCTCTGCGGTGTTCCAGTGAATCAAGGGGACGCTCAGGCTCTGGGTGAGGTGGTAGTGCAGCATCTACTAGCCGTATGGCGCGGCGTTGGATGCTGTCCAGTCTCCTTCTGTGTGTGGCGGCACAGGACATCCAGGAGAGAGCTGCGTATTCAAGGTGGGGCCGCACCTGTGCCTTGTACAGCAGCAGTCTCCCTTCCTGTCGAGGAAACTGGCGATCCTTCTGAGAGCGGAGATCCTGTGAGAGGCTTTCTTGGCAATGGTTTTGACATGCCTGTCAAACCTCAGCCCTCGATCCACCTCCACTCCAAGTATCTTGACGTCATCTTGGAGTGGGAGAGCAGCGCCCAAAGACAACTTTCCTGCCATTGCTCTCTCTCTCTCTCTCTCTCTCTCTCTCTCTCTCTCTCTCTCTCTCTCTCTCTCTCTCTCTCTCTCTCTCTCTCTCTCTCTCTCTCTCTCTCTCTCTCTCTCTCTCTCTCTCTGTGTGTGTGTGTGTGTGTGTGTGTGTGTGTGTGTGTGTGTGATCGCCAAATCACTAGTAACATTCTTTGCTGTCACTTGGCAGTCGAAGTTTGCAACTCGCTAATACTTTGCTAAAATCTTCCACTGAAAAGCGACGAATTACTACTGATCTGCTTGACAAAGACAATGGTATATGTTATGTGTGAAGGGATGGGATTTATTGAGACATAAGAGTTGTCATCAAAAATAATAGATAGTAGAAGCTGTGTAGCGTTTGGAGGTCTTTTTTTTACGATTTTTGTCCTTATAGCGATACTTTATTCGCGCTTTGTAATGCTCGTATTCCATCTAATTTTTCAATTAAGACAGGTTCTCACCAAAACTTAAAAGAAAAATATACATGACCGCCACATTTGCTCTGTGAATTTTTCGTGTTTACAGAAACGGGCAGGATATTCTGGATTTTACCAGTAGAAAGGAAAAAGGACTGAAAATATCTGCTAACTCTTCCACAAGGGAGATGGATAGAAAAGTAATGAGCAGAAGTAAAGGATTCAGAAAGGAGCTGTAGAGAAAGGGAAAGAATATAGAATTAGAAAGGTCACAAGGTCTGTTAGATTAAAAGTAATAGAATATAGCAAGAGCTGCCATCTGTACCAACGACAAAGATATTGGACATTGTCAGCTGGAGGAAAGGAGCTGATAAGACTGAATGCTTTTAACTCCATCCTATCCAAAGAGTTGTGTGAATGGAACTTCTTGTAAGTGAAACATATACCATGCATAAATGGATAAAGCTGCAATATAATAGATAGAATATCCAAAGACTGCTCAGAATACCTAAATATACTGAAGGTGACTTGACAAAGGAAGAGTTAAGGTGAAAGTTTATATAGTTCTGACTCCAACTTATGTGTTGCTTTCTTTTTCTTAAATTCCTTCAAGTGAGTCTTCACTTCCAATCTGGGGTTTTCTCATGTGTGAGATTTCTTTAGTAACTAGGTAGAAGGCATCTGTGTGTTTTCTTATTTCATTTGGTACGTTAAGGATGCAGTCTGTATTTGTTTGATATATCTATCTGCTGTAAATGTTACATTAGTTAACTTCTATTTTTGATACTTAACTTCTATTTCTGTTTCTTTACCCCACAGATCTGTAATATCATACTTATGTTTCTGAAATTATAACCTTAGAAATCCAAAGATGTTGGACACCAAGATGTAAGGAAAAATAATCACAAGAAACTATCTTGAGAAGACATTAATTAGTCAATCACCACTTACTAAATGAAAACAAAGATAAGCAGGAAAGGAGTGGAGATAGAGAGGTTGATCCACCGCCAGTCCCGGATGAAATAACCCAGGCCACCGTACGCCATGGTGCCCAGCGCCCAGGGCAGACCCAACAGAGTGCCCACTAAAGACCTATTCTTGATTTCGCACACCTCCATAGCTGACAAAGAAAAGTGTAAATTTTTATCAAAATGTATTATACGGGAAAAATTTTGCTTGCTAAAACCAGCTTTCACTGAACACTTTTGGTTTAATCGCTCAGCAAAGTTATTACAGTGATGAGGAACAAGATTCATAGTCACCCAGCGTCCTCAACGGCGATCTGTAATCTTTTCTTAATAATCTTGTCTTACTTTGTCTTACTTTGTATTAAGAAATGCTTGCTTGGAAAACCAGAGGATGAAAAATGGTAAACGGCTATAGCTGATTATATTCAGGGAAAAGTGCGATTGCTGGAAACCACAGTGTGTAAATAAAATGAGTAGCATAAGGTTGATAGGAACTGAGGGGCTTAGTTTACTTTAAATGTATTTCTAGAGATAAAATGGATTATCAATGACATATAGGGATGAGTGTTTTAATTAGAGCGTTAAAAGAGTGGTTTCCGAGCAGTATTAAGCGGAAGGAAGATTAATTGGAGATACTCAGGTATATGACAACTTTGTACATTGCATTTTTTGTCTCAAATACTCTTACGTTTACTTTATTTTTTTTTTTAATATCTAAATTAACTTGACGTGCTGTTATTTTGTATTAGAATGTTTAGAAAGAAATATATGGTTCTCAACAAATAATTTGTTGAATGTTACATTCCGCCGGCATATGAACCTTGGAGCTGACTGTGTTGTGTTCCTGTCCCTTTCTTTTCTGCAAATGATCAGTGACACAAAAACCTTACCACTTTACTGAGGAATTAAACATGATTAAAATGTTGATCATTTCAGCTCTACCTTCTCTTAAGGGAATTGGAGAACAGTTGTGATAAAGCTTAAAACTGAATGTTACAGTCCTTAGACACGCATCGTGCACTTTGCAGGATGCACCATCAGTATCATGGACCTTGACGTGGAAAAAAAAAAAAAAAAAAAAAAACTGAGTGGCTCACCAAGCAGATACATAGTGGAGTTAGTCAATACACCCATCAGTGCGCGAAATGTCAGAACCATACTGAAGATGGGAAGGAAACTCATGCCCATGTACACGATGCCCAACGGTACGTAGGTCAACACTACGACCGTCTTTCTTCCGTACCTGCAATATCAAGAGCTCAGTAACATTTCCTTCCTTAGAGAGGAAATATATGAAGATTTAGAATCAGAAGAAGGACAGAAAAAGATCTATAGAATTGTTAATCAAGAAACAAGAAGACAAAAGATCAAACCCACATAAAACATATGAAAGATAGGAATGGTACAGTGCTGCATGAAGAGGACCAGATTAAGAAAAGATGGAAAGCGTATTTTGACAACCTGCTAAATGAGGAAAATCCCAGAATACTAGTGGGTGAGGGAACACCAACTGAAAGAGTGACTGAAAGTATCAACCGAGCTGAAGTGGGACAAGCTTTGAAAATTATGAAAAAGAATAAAGCGGTAGGGCCAGATAACATCCCGATAGAAGTGTGGCAGTGCCTCGGTGAACCGGGGATTGATATTATGTGGGACCTCATGAAAAAGATCTATGAGCAGGAGAAGATCCCATCTCAATGGAGGAAGAGTGTCATCATCCCCATTTATAAAGAAAAAGGAGACATCCAGGAGTGCTCAAACTACAGAGGAATCAAGCTCCTGTCACATACAATGAAATTATATGAAAGGATTATAGGAAGAAGGATTGCAGTTGAAACAGAAGTGAGTGAAATTCAGTTTGGCTTTATCGAAGGTAGACAGACGTCGGATGCAATATTTGCCCTGAAACAGACCATGAAAAAATACAGAGAACCAGTGGGAACTACATATTGCTTTCAATGACCTTGAGAAAGCATATGATCGTGTCCCAAGGTCAGAGGTTTGGAGATGTATGAGGGAGAAAGGTGTTAGTGAAAAATATGTGAGGCTGGTGCAAGATATGTACAGGGATGTGACATCCGCATGTTGCTAGCTGCGTTGGGGCTACGGGAGGATTTACCATCAGAGTTGGACTACATCAGGGATCGGCTCTTAGCTCTTATCTTTTTTATCTAAATATGGATGTCTTTAGCGAAGAGGTGAGAAGAGAAGCACCATGGACAATGCTATTTGCTGATGATATCGTTCTGGTGAGTGAGACAAAAGCTGATCTGCGGGGGGAATTTTCGAGATGGAAAGGTGCACTAGAGGATGGAGGTTTGAAGATTAGTAGAAGCAAGACCGAGTACCTACCCTTTAATGCGCTAGATGGTGGAGATATGATTATAGATGGGGAAGCCATTAAGAGAGTTACTACCTTCCGATATCTTGGATCGCATGTAACTATGGACGGTGAACTAGATGTAGAAATAAACCATCGGAATCAGTGTGGATGGAATTCCTGGCGAAAAATGTCAGGGGTTCTATGTGACAGAAAATTAAGTGCAAGACTGAAAGGTAAAGTTTACAAAGCAGCAGTAAGGCCTGCAATGATGTATAGAAGTGAAACTTGGGCTATGAAGAAGGTACATGAAAAGAAGGTTGATGTAGCAGAAATGAGAATGTTAAGATGGATGTGCGGTGTGACAAGAAAAGATAAGATCCAGAACGAGTTGATAAGAGGCACAGTGAAAGTTGTAGAGATAAGTTCAAAGATGCAAGAAAGAAGGTTAAATTGGTATGGGCATGTAATGAGAAGAGATGAAAACTATGTGGGAAGAAGAGCAATGACTATGGAGGTGGAGGGAAGAAGAAGAAGAGGTAGACCGAAGCTGAGATGGAAGGACAAGCTGAGAGAAGATATGAGTGAAAAAGGACCACTAGAAAATCAGGTGGCTGAAAAGACTATCTGGAAGAGACTAGCGAGGAACAGTGACCCCATATGAAGATGGGATATAAGCTGAGGAAGAAGAAGAAGTAACATTTCCTTCCTTCAAGAAGAATGATTGGACAAATAGGGAGATTCCTCAGTGCGCTCTCTCTCTCTCTCTCTCTCTCTCTCTCTCTCTCTCTCTCTCTCTCTCTCTCTCTCTCTCTCTCTCTCTCTCTCTCTCTCTCTCTCTCTCTCTCTCTCTCTCTCTCTCTCTCTCTCTCTCTCTCTCTCTCTCTCTCTCTCTCTCTCTCTCTCTCTCTCTCTCTCTCTCTCTCTCTCTCTCTCTCTCTCTCTCTCTCTCTCTCTCTCTCTCTCTCTCTCTCTCTCTCTCTCTCTCTCTCTCTCTTTGCCGCGTAAGAGTACCTGTCGGCGAGATAGCCCCACAACAAGCTGAACACGGAGAAGAAGCTGAAAATACTATGGTAGGTGGCGCGTAGATAGGCTCGACTACATACCAGCTGGAACTGTAAACATAGAAAACATTAGATCACGGTTGTTGTGCAGTCACTCCCCAGACTCCCCATGCCCTGACCTGTTCTGTCAATGAAGGAGCTCTTGGCTGTCTCTCCCACACTCATACACTTACCTCTGAGGTGAGAGTGTTGCTGAAGATTGATGTATCAAAGTACCATTCAGTACAGGGCTCCTGCACCTCCGCGACGTCCTTTGTTATCCTCACATAACTGCACGAATCTCTGAAAATCCACCTCACCACAATGAGTGACAAATAACACATATTTTGATGACTTGGTTTACATCCAGTTATTTACGACTGTGTCCGAAGATCCACGTAATGTGCATGAGATAACACTGCATCAAAAGAGAAAAAGATAATGACTAAATTCAAAATAACATAGATCAACAAAATATACTTTGCATGAAATAGACATATTAAATTATGGCATTGATTTTTTTTTTTTTTTTTTTTGGTAGCTTGAAGAACGAAATTAACATGATCTAGAGAGCAGTTAGCGTAAAGGTATCAAGAAGGGAGGGATTACCAAGCGATGCAAATTTGTGGCGAAATGCAACCAGAAGGCAATCAGTTATAGGAGAGAGTTTATAAGACGAGGAGATAGGTAAACGTAAGAAAAGATGTGAGCGATATTTTCAACAAATGTTTGACTAACAGTTATTGATGAATAAGAGAGAGAGAGAGAGAGAGAGAGAGAGAGAGAGAGAGAGAGAGAGAGAGAGAGAGAGAGAGAGAGAGAGAGGAGAGTAATAGAACATAACTCAGATCGTGAAGAAAGGAACTGAATAAAACCACGGGATATTTATAGAAAGAAAAATAGAAACGCTGAAAGGATAGATTAGAAATCAAACCTGTATGAAAAACTATCAGATGTCTTTGATATATCTAAAATGTTTCATATAAATTGCTAAAAGAGGATGACTAAGACTCAGGAAGGAACATCAAAAGAATACTACTAGAACAGTTACGAGGGAAGACATATTGGCTATCAGAAGTAAGATAGTAAAACGACAGATGTTTAAGAATGTCAAGGATAATTTTGAATCTTTACAAAGCCAGGAAATTAAAACAATACCGGGATAGTTAGAACAATTAAAAAGATAACCATTTCTAACAGCCTGAATATTACAGAACTGTCAGCAAGAAGCAAAGGCAATGTTAAAAAGAACAGTAGGAGGGATTCCACTAGGTCCATAATTCCTCCGATGATTAAGGTCAGCGAAGGCATGTAACACTTCTTTAAAAAAAAAAAAAAAAAAAAAAAAAAAAACTAATATGAGACATGAGATAGTCGGAGCGTAGTGGAGAGGAAAGACCACACTTGGAACAATGAAGAGTAGAATTTATTTTAGTAAAGGCATGAACAGAGAGTTTAACTTTAGCAATGAATGAGGTGGTAGTGGTACCAGCACATGTAGGAGGAAAAAACTAAGAAAACTTATTAGGAGATATTTTTTTGTTAATGCTTAAAAGTCACGAAAGAGTTGTATAGGTCCTGCTTTTTTATAATTGATGAAAGAGCTTCTGTCTAGATGAAGAGTAGTCTTGGCATGATTTCAGTCAAATTAATGTAAAGCGGATGAGATTTCAGGAGATTCAACTTTTACAGTAAGGAATCATTGATCTCTGTCTATCCGGATATCTACTGTATCTGTCTGCCTATTTATTTATTCAGATATCTGTTAAACATCCTTATCATTATTATTATTATTATTATTGTTATTATTATTATCAACATTATTATCATTATTATTATTATCATTATTATTATTATTATTATTATTATTATTATTATTATTATTATTATTATTATTATTATTATTATTATTATTATTATTATCATTATTATCATTATTATTATTATCATTATTATTATTGTTATTGTTATTGTGATAATTATTATTGTTATTATCATTGTTATTTTTCTTCTTTTTATTATTAAAGTTATTGATGTTACTGTTATTGGCATTTTTGTTGTTCTTATTGTCATTATCATTAATATATATATATATATATATATATATATATATATATATATATATATATATATATATATATATATATATATATATATATATATATACAGTACTTACTCTGAGACGCTAGTGGTGTTGTTTGGGGGTAGGCACGTATAGTTGAGGGCTGGCGCCATGTACACGAAGCTCACAGACTGCGCCGCCCACGTAAAATATGCTGTTGATACCAATAGCTGATGAAAGAACAGTCATGGGGATCTCAAGTCTATTTTGATCAACGGAAGGGAAAGGATGTTTACATAGTTTCCATGTGATTTTCATTTACTTATTTATTAACTTACTGAACGAAGCAGCCAGAATATACAAGACGTTCCATCTGCCAGTCCCAATGTGAATAAGGAGGTCATCAAAACTCTCAATGATTCCCATGCTAGCGACTTGGCACCTGTATGACGAAATTAAAGCGTAGAATACACACACACACACACACACACACACACACACACACACACACACACACACACACACACACACACACACACACACACACACACACACACACACCGGTAGCTCAGTGGTTAGAGCGCTGGCTTCACAAGCCAGAGGACCGGGGTTCGATTCCCCGGCCGGGTGGAGATATTTGGGTGTGTCTCCTTTCACGTGTTCACCTAGCAGTGAGTAGGTACGGGATGTAAATCGAGGAGTTGTGACCTTGTTGTCCCGGTGTGTGGTGTGTGCCTGGTCTCAGGCCTATCCGAAGATCGGAAACAATGAGCTCTGAGCTCGTTCCGTAGGGTAACGTCTGGCTGTCTCGTTAGAGACTGCAGCAGATCAAACAGTGAAACACACACACACACACACACACACACACACACACACACACACACACACACATTTCAAACACAGGATCCTATCTCATAAGCTCTGTTAGCGTTGTTAAGGTTTTACATTGTACGTCGTCCTTCTAGTATGTCTTCCTACAGGATTTTTCATTAAAAAGAAAAGAATAAGGGAGTTAAAAGAAAAAAAAACAATGTAGAGAAAAATTCCTAATGTGACTTGGAGGGAAAATGTATTCAAATAAGGGAGGAGAGAGAGAGAGAGAGAGAGAGAGAGAGAGAGAGAGAGAGAGAGAGAGAGAGAGAGAGTTACATATAAAATTATTGCAATAGTGGAAGAGATGCAACGAAGTATTAGTAAAGGCTTGAGAGAAGAATTCAGCTTTAGAGACCGATGAGATAGCAGTCTTGCCATGGAGGAATTAATAGATACCTACCGAAACGATAATTTACTCCCAGCGGGGTCTAATGAGCACTTGTACGGGGGATCCTGTGACGTTCCCATTAAAGCTAGTTGTGAGCTCACTGAACGTATCCCTTTTCGTCTCAGGACTCAAGCAGGCAACCACATCCTGCCCTCTAAAGGCAACTCTCCTTCTCACAACATTACATAGACTTACCACACGCACACTCTTCACTCAAATTCAAATCTAAAAATGGCGACTCCACATCCAGCCTCGGAGTCCCCTTCTTGGGTGGGGACCAGAAATGTCCTTAGGTCGGACTGCCCTTGCGGTGGCAACGCAAAATCACTTGACACCTCCCTCAACTTTATCTTCATTAACTTCTGCAACATTCACGGTCTATGATCTAATTTTAAGTCTATAGAACACACCCTCTCCTCTACTAAACCTCATGTTCTTTTCCTCACCGAACCACAGCTGTATGAGGCAATTGTCAGTAGCCCCTTTTCTCTTCCCTCCTACTTTCTCAATCCTTATTTCCTTTCCAAAACTGGATGTTGCGTCTATGTGAGCAACGACTTAACTTGCTCTTGATCCCACACTCTCGAATCTTCCGAGTTTTCCAGCATTTGGCTTCGACTTAATAAATACTCTATCTCTAAATTCATCTGTGCTGCCTATCTCTCCCCTAACTCCTCTAATTATAATGAATTCTTTGATCATTTAACTTCCAAAGTGGAACACATTCTGTTCCTCTATCCTTTCATGGCGCTCTCCATCCTTGGAGATTTCAATGTTCACCACCAGCTTTGACTTTTCTCTCCCTTCACTGACCACCCTGGTGAACTAGCTTTCAACTTTGTTATCCTCCATGACCTAGAGCAATTGATACAACACCTATTCGCATTCCTGACCGTCTTGCGAATACGGCACACATTCTTGATCTTAATCCTTACCTCTAAACCTTCTGCTTATACTGTTACCCTATATTCTCCTTTGGCCTCCTCCGATCACAAACTCATTTCTGTATCTTGCCCTATTTCTGCAATTCTTCCTCAGGACTCCCAAAATGGAGGTGCCTCTGGTGTTTTGCCTCTACCGGACCTGAGGAGGTATTATGTTGATTTTCCCTAGAATGATTACTGTTTCCGTGTCAGAAACCCATCTATTTGTGCTGAATGCATAACAGAGGTGATAGTGTCTGGCATGGAGGTGTACATTCCTCAGTCTTTTTTTTTTCAACCTAATCTTTATAAACGATGATTTAACGCAGCCTGTTCTTGTGCTGTACATGATAGAGAGGTTGCTCCCAAAAGGTAGTTGACCCTTCCATCTCCTGAATCTCATGCACTTTATATCGCTGCCCGGAATCATGGTAAGTCTGCTCTTCAATGTACCAAACACTCCTTCACAAATAGAAAATGTCAAAATCTTTCAAACTCAAACTCCCCTTGAGACTTCTGGCATCTTGCCAAAAACACCTCGAATAATTTTACTTTTTCATCTCTCCATCCATTATTTCATCCTTATGGCACCACTTCCGTCTCATCTATTTCTAAAATTGAACCCTTCTCTCAAACCTTTCCTAACAACTCTATATTGGATAAATCAGGGCTTGTCCCTCCCTCTCCTCCTCCTTCTGACCATTTCATGATTTCAATCAAAGTTCTTCGTAAAGATGCTTTCCTTGCTCTCTCTAGCCTAAACCCTCAGAAGGCTTATGGACCTGATGGGGTCCCTCCTATTGTTCTCAAAAACTGTGCTTCCTTCCTTGCACCTTGCCTGGCCTAGCTTTTTCAATTCTTTTTGTAGATTTATACCTTTCCTTATTGCTGAAAGTTTGCCTACATTCAGCCTGTTGTTAAAAAAAAAAAAGTGACTTCTAATTTCTCAAACAACCGCCTTATAATTTAAATCTCTGGCTTATCTAAAGATTTTCAATATATCCTTAATAGGAAGATTCTCAAACATATGTCATTCACAATATTCTATCTGATCACCAGTATGGCTTCCGTCAAGGTCGCTCTACTAGTGATCTGGTTTTCTTTATTTTTTCATACCATGTAGGCTTTTCACGGGAATTTATGGGCTAAAGGGGGTACTTTTTGGGGTACTTCCTATCTCAAAGCCCACCCGCTAGGAAACTGTTGCCCATAGTGAGGAAGCCCAACCTACACTCGGACCATGGACAGGATTCGAACCCGTGCGCTTTGAGACCCCTCAGACCCAGAAGCACGCATGGTTCCACTGGACATCCTCCTCTAGAGATTTCGATAAAGCTTTTGCTGACGCGTTAGACACATCAAAAGCTACTGATAGAGTCTGGCACAAAGCTTTGGTTTCAAAATTACCCTCATACAGTTTTTATCCTTCTCTTGGCAACTTTATCGTAAGTTTCCTTTCTGATCGTTCTATAGCAGCCATGGTAGACGGCCACTGTTCTCATAATTTTATTTACAGTGGTGTTCCTGAGGGTTCTGTCCTGTCCCACACTCTCTTTCTATTATTATTTAATAACCCTTTTAACCAAACAAATTGGTATTTATATGTACAAAAAGTTAAAAATGTTAACCCTACAGCCTCAACATAACTATCTTAACCGTACTCATGAAAACCTACGTTTACCTAAACATAACCTAACTCTCTTCCAACACTCTATGTCTTATCTTGGAACCAAAATCTGGAATCCTATACCACTTAATTGTAAGATTAAACGAGTACTTACCGAGTATGAAGTTTGATCGTAATTTCACGAACAATTAACTGCGTCACTTGGGTATTCAACGAGATATTCAGTACGCCAGTCATCGTCAGTCCTTAAGAGAATAAGTTTGTGGAGGCAGATCATGTACACTCAACATATTGCAATCCAGCTGAACCCCAAAGGCCTGGATGGGGTAGGGTATAAAGGGGATTGAATACCCAAGTGGCGCAGTTAATTGTTTGTGAAATTACGATCAAACTTCTTAATCGGTAAGTACTCGTTTTAATCTTACAATATCACTTCACGACAATTAACTGACGTCACAACGTATTCGACAAGAGCTTTAGAGTGACTCCAAAAACCTACAGCAGCACAAAGGCACAACAAGAACCCACAATACCAGTTAAAAGAAAAACTGGAGAAGAAGACAAATCAGGGCAGCTCAAGGATGGTTTATTTTTGCAAAACTTCCACCACCATTGTTTCATAATGTATGACCCAAAAAAGAAAAAAACAACAAAAAAATTTCTTGACAGTTGTATTTATTACAAACCAAAAATAATATGTTCCTACAGAGTTAAACCTCTGTTGACAAAACTGCCTCCGCAAATAAGGTAGGATTTACCAACGTTTTCCTATAAAACTTGGCAAACGTTGACTCAGAAGACCCGACGGTGGATATAACTATGGAGAGCGGGAGTTTCAGCGCCGCCTTACTAGATGCGGCTGACCTGGTGGAATGAGGAGAAAACCTGCTTAGGTCAATACCCTCTGCTTGCAGCACATCTTTTGCCCAACGTCATAATGTGTCTTGAGATGCTGCATGGAAAGGGGGCCTAGAAGTCAGGAAAAGTCTAATTTCCAAGCCTCTAACGGCAAAAGTACGCCTGAGGTAGCTCTTTAGAGTGATATAAACGCACAACTTATTATTATGTGCACAAGCATCAAAAGTAAGCTCCTTGAAGTTTTCAAAAGGTCTCCTATTCTGGATGAAATCCTGGAATTCGATACAGACATATTCTTGATATCAAGAACGTGCAAGGCCTGACCACATTGTCCAGATGCTAGCATCATCAGCGTCGTCAACTTCCTTGACAGTTGAATTGTAGATAAAGTTACGTTATGCCCCAAACTATCTAAGTAATTTAAAGCTAGGTCGGGATCCCATGTGATGTGTGATCGTGAGAGAGAGGGCCGCATCTGGAAAACTGCTTTCATAAATCTACACACTAATGATGCTGACCCACAGGCACCTGACCTATAGTGGCTATAGCCAAAATGGCTGAGCGTATAGTGTTCAAGAAGCTGTAACTGCACCCGTGAAGTTTATTAAATTCTTGTAAAAGATAATCTAACATGAAGGTGAGAGCTGAAATAGATTAAGCTCCCTCTTGAAGCAAACTGACAACCATCTCTTGAATTAAGTAATAAGCGGGCAACTCCTGGCGAAAGGCCTTGGTTCTCAGAGGATTGCCTGATAGCAACATTGCTGTGAGTACTAACTTCTTCGCCTGAGGATGTGTGCGCCCTGGTTCCTGTGGTAAAATGAGAGAATTCTTTGGTAGAAGAAGCGGAGCGTCCGCCAACAACTGAATGGCTTGTGGAAAATCACACCTGAGTTGGCCAAAGTGGAAGGACCGATATAAGTGTTGCCTTGTATGCCTGAAGTTATTTCAGCTATCTGCCAATGGCACAGAATGATGGAAAGGCATATAATTTCCCATTTACCCAATCAATGGTGAAAGCATTCACATACGTTGATGAGCGATCTGGTTTCCAGGATATAATGGTAGCTACCTGAGCATTAATGCGCGAGGCAAAAATATCTATATCTGGTATACGTTTTTTTTTGCATAGCATCTTGAAAACAAGAGGGGAAATCATCCATTCAGCATCTAAATTTCTTACACGAGATTCTTCATCAGCCTCTACATTATGAATACCTCTTAACATGCTCCGCAGACAAGACAATACCTTTGGACTGGGCCCAATGAAAAATTCTTTCAGTCATTACATGGAGAGTAGACTTTGTGTTACCACACCGATGAATGCAAGCAACCGCGGTGGTATTGTCATAACGAAGACGAATGTGAGTGTGTTGGCAGTCACAACAAAGAGATTGCAACTCTATCAGAATGGCTTTCAATTCCAAAACATTTATGTGATTAAGTTCGGCCTGGGCCCAATGACCTCCCGTTCTTGAACCTTCAATGGCTGCTCCCCAACTAGTCAAAGAGGCATCAGTGTTAAGTTCAAACTGAGGGCAACTAGGAGATAAAGAATTGAAATGAGAGTCAATGTTATGGACCCACCAATTGATTAAGGTCTTCGCATGATCATCTAGGTCCATTCTAGGATAACAGGAACATCATAATTTCCATGGTTGCAAGCAAATTCTCTATTTCGAATGTATCTCAAGATATTTATACTTGAGAGGAGCCAACGGTACTGCTGGAGCAGAAGCCACAACCAAACCAATGAAAGAGGCCAGATCCTGCAAAGTGACTTCTTGCCCAAGTATTGCCTTGTTGTAACTTGCCTTGTTGTTTTATATGCTCCTTCCTTCGAAAAGGGGAGTGTGGCAGTCATGTCACAGGAATTCAAAATTACACCCAGGAATTCCACCGTTTGAGTAGGTTCCAAAACTGACTTTGTACATTAATTGTGAGTCCCAAAGAATCAAACAACCGCATGGCATATGTAACATCCTCCTGTAATTCATCTGATGAGGGGGCAATGAAAATACAATCATCTATGTACCAAGAAATTACTATTCCAAGCTTCCTCAGATGCGAGAGAGTGGGTTTAAGCAGCTTGGTAAAGATGCGAGGAGCAGAAGTCGGACCCTGAGGGAGGCAGATAGATTGATAAAACTGACCATTCCAAATGAACCTGAGCCACTTTCTATCTCCAAGGTTTACAGGAACTGAAAAATAGGTATGTTTAAAGTCAACAGTGCAGAAAAAAAAATTAGGCTGTACCAAGTTCATCACATCTTTGATGGACTCCATTTTGAAGTGGACATGTGAGGTATGCTCATTGAGGTCTTTTAAATTAAGAAAGACTATAATTGTACTATCACTTTTAAAAACTGGAAAAATAATTGAGAAGAAACTTTGGCTATCTGTGGGAACACATCGCTCTATTATATTTGTTTGAGAAACTCGAGAACAACTCTGTCAAATGCAAGGTGATTAGTCTGAGTAAAAATAAGGGATCTAGGGGGGTGTCTTCTGCCGAGGGAGTCTGTCAAAAACCAAGATGGAGCCCCGCACTACAGAATGAATCCATGTATCCTTAGATAACTTTTGCCATTGCAGCCTGCAAGTATATATCCTGCCACCCATAAAGTTGTCTGGGATGTGGATGAGGCAAATCTTTGGAGCACTTAACAAGTTTGGTCTTACTGAGAAATTCGTTGTTTGTGCATCCCCTTCCCCTGGGATGCCATTCGCCCTAAAAAAAAGTTGTGATGACTTCGGTGTTACCCTCTGGTAGTAGGGCCTCTTGTGTACCCGTCTGCTGTGTAAAAAGCGACTCGGTCCAGTCATCCTGATATAGGGACGAAAAGAAGATCTGCCTACTTTTTTGGTTTTGTGAATCTTATCACAATATTGACAACATCAAACGAGAAACAAAGAAACCTGGCCAACTTCACAATCCCAATTACAAAGCTCAGCTAGGGCAGAATCATGTACATGGAGGCGAATAACCTCCTTGCGTAGGTGGTTAACGTAATTCACAGCTGAGGCCAAGAGCCAAATACTATTATTCACCCCGTTTAAGTAGTTGCTGACAGGCTGTCCCTTCAGATCACCGATGTCACCGACACACTGAGCTATTGCGCTAGTGCCTTAGTGAGTAAGCTATTGGTGTGGAAAAGTCGGGTGTCAAGAAGTCGCCAGCAACACTTATGGATTTGGTAATAGCAGGATTATTAACAGGAACTGACAGATTAGGTACATTACTGGGAAGCTTAATTTTGTTGCAGGTAAGTTTCACACCACTGGAGGACGGCCAGCGTCTCAAAGTTGCATGAAGGATGGCGGCCAGACGGCCTGACAAGGGTACGCCCTTGTCCTCCTCGCCATGAAAATGGCCTGAAAGCTCTTCAAGAGCCTTGAGAAACTCTGCATTATCCCCGTCCACGTCTTCCAGAAATTCAGGAGGTGCAATATTCAACTGTTCCAAGTCATCCATGGGGTCAGGTACACTCACAGCTTCCCCCTCTTCTTCCTCAGAAGAGGAGAGGTCATGGGCATCATTGAAGCCCGAAAAAAACCCTCCGCGGGATATTAACCTCAGCATTCCTGTCCAATTTCTCAATAACACGGCTCAACAAAGTAGTCAAACGAGCCAGCTGATCATCCTGTGGTGCGTGAACAGTTGAGACAGTATTAACATCAGTGCGGTGATTCGGCCCCGCAACGGAGGAAAGCGGTGAAGCGCGCTTTTCCACCACCACCGTTTTCGGTGGCCTTCTGTTTCTTAGAATCGGCGAACGAACAACACCCGAGTCAGACATATTGACTCGTGGATCAGAACAGACATATTCAAACACAAAAAGATAACTTAACAGTAGGAGCTGTAAAGCTATCAATGACTCCTTAGAGTGATAGAGCTCAAACTTGATAAACGGTAACACTTGATGTCGTCCAAACAAGCTACTCCATGGAGCAACAAGGGACTCACGAATTAATCATGAAATTACGTAGCATAAACCAACCAAACAACTTTTTGGAGAAGTAGTTAGCGATAGTTAGAAAAACACAAGCACCAAGCTACTCCTTGGAGCAACAAGGTACTTACAAATTAATCATGAAATTACGGAGCAAAAACTAAACAACTCCTTGGAGAAGTAGTTAACGATAGTTAAAAATCACAAACGCGAAGCTACTCCTTGGAGAAGCAAGCTCAAGGTGATAAAAAGCTCCAAGCTACTCCTTGGAGAAACAAAACTCAAAACTGACAATGCGTGCCAAGCCACTCCTTGGAGAAGTAAGTAACGTAGTTAATAACACATACTGTACCAAGCTACTCCTTGGAAAAACAAAACTCAAAACTGACAATGCGTGCCAAGCCACTCCTTGGAGAAGCAAGAAACTATTGATAGCATGTCCCAAGCCACTCCTTGGAAAAGCCGGTAAAACACCCAGAATCGAGAACACGTACCAGGGTACTCTGAACAAGGCAGGAGAACGCAGCGTCGGCAGAGGCGAAGCGGACTGAACGACGGCAGAGCGTGAACTGACGATGACTGGAGAGGTGAATATCTCGTCGAATACCTTGTGACAGCAGTTAATTGTCGAGAAGTGAAATCTAAAAACTTTGCCTACAGTACACTCCTTTAGAGAATATTTCAAAAGGTATATTATTCAAAATTACTTATGTGCTTTTGTCAGTGCTGTGTCATATTTGGTTTGGTGTCATGTTTCTCATTTACATAATTTTAACTATAAACATCATTATTTTTATCTTTATCATCATTAATTATAAAAGCTTGTTAATCTTAACATTGTCATTATTATTATTATTATTATTATTATTATTATTATTATTATTATTATTATTATTATTATTATTATTATTATTATTATTATCATTTTCATTTTCATTCCTATTACTTCATTATTATCATGATATCTATTACAATTATAACCATTACTATTATCATATTCATCAATGTTATCATTACTTTCTATCTTCTTACCAATTATGTTATTAATAGTAATATTGTCATGATATTCATTACAATTTCGACAATTAGTTGTTGTTACTATAACTTTCGTATTGTTATTATCATCATCATTGTAACTACTATTTTCATTATTTTTTTAATTGAGAATTTATTTTCTTGCGCAGATTCTGTACATCAATTATATACTTATTTTTTGTTTGTTTGTTTACCATTTATTTCTATTTCCATGGTTTCCCAAAAAGCTCTGCTTCATATGGGCCCCCTGTAATAATGTGACTATTTTAGTATTTACATATATATGTATATGGGATAATAAATATTTCAGATGTTTTTAATGTTTATCCATTCCTCCGCTGGTGATACCACCCTACATCTTTACACGTCCTTTCTCTGAAAGGACTTGGAAAGATCACGTAGAAACGCCACAGAACGCATGACATCTGATCGTTCTGTGATTTCTGATTGGGGTAGAGAAATCTTAGTGGTATTCAGGGCCTTAAAAAAACCCAATTCCTCCATGTATCACTCAACACAACTTTCTAGACGACTATCCCCTTTTCTTCATTGGCATTCAGTTGTCTCCCTCTTCTACACTGAATATCCTTCACATCTCCTCTTTTGCTACAACAGCTTCTATGAAGTTAGGCGTTCTGTGGCGTCTCCTTTAGTTTTTCTCGCTCCTCTAACTGATAACTCATTACAAGGGCTTTATCCGTTCTTGTATGGAGTATTCTTCATATGTTTGCGGGGAGAGGTGGTTCACTCAAACAGCTTTGTTGGACTGGGTTGAATAAAAAGCTTTTCGTCTCATCAACTCCCCTCCTCTGACTGACTACCTTCAGCCTCTTTCTCACCGCCAAAATATGTCATCTCTTTCTATCTTTTGTCGTTATTTTCATGGTAACTGCTCTATTGATCTTGCTAACTGCATTCCTCCCCTCCTCCTGTGGCCTCGCTGCACAAGACTTTCTACTTCCTCTCATCCCTATTCTGTCCAGCTCTCTAATACATGAATTAACCACTGTTCTCAATCATTCCTACTTTTCTCTGGTAAACTCTGGAACTTCCTGCCTGCTTCCGTATTTCCATTTGCTTACGACTTGATTTATTTTAAGAAGGAAGTTTCAAGACATTTGTCCCTGTCTTTCAGCTAATTCTTTACAATTCTTTTAGGGAACCTCTCTGCAGATGCGTTCATATGTATTTACCAAACTTTGTGCTTCTTCTATTTGACATATCGTGTTTCTGTCTGGGCTAGTATGTGGCCATCCTTTATAGAAAAATTACCAATAGCACAAAGGAAAGTATTAGGTGTATTCTTTCTTCGATTGTCTAAGTAATTATTTCTCTTTCATGAAATTGTTATAATTTTAGTCAATTCACAAAAGTTTTTTGTTTACTGTTATTAATTTTTGGAATGTTAAAATTTAGGATGAAAGATATAATCAAGTTGGTAGATCATTTTCATCAGATCAGACGTAATAGAGTAGAGGTAGTGTGTCAGCAGTTTAGAATAACCTTATATGAAAATAGCATTTTAAGTATAGGGACAAAACTTTTAATGCTCTGTCACTTTGTTTAAGGAACCTGGTAAGATCAAATAATTATTTATTGTTCAATAGAGAAATAACAAAAACACTACTGACAACCTATCAGTAATTGATTTTGTAATACGTCTAATTATCTAGTGTTTTTATTATAAATTCCATTATCAACTATCAACTATCTAGCTTCTAGCTAATACTTTGTACCTTCACTTGAAACACAATAGTTTGCTATTATCTTTCACTTATGCAATACTATACATGTTCATGTGATTTTGGTTGTGTATAAGTACTTAACACGCTGACGCATAAATTACAACCATGATTGTCAAGGAATTTCGGCACGGCAAAGATTTTGCTAAAAATTCTTGTATGATTTTTTGTATTCATGTGTATGTTTCCATAGCAGTAAATGATATTTTCCTACTTACTTTTATTATTTTACACACACACACACACACACACACACACACACACACACACACACACACACACACACACACACACACACACACCACACACACACAGGAGGATGGTGGAGCTGGAGCTGGAGATCAGGTTGTGATGAACTGAGATCACGGGGAGAGACAGGGCATGAGCCAGGTGGGGAAGGTCAAGTGGGTGGAGTGTAAAAGACTTTGTTTTTGAAGAATATTAACCAGTCAAAGGAAACGTGAAGCCTTCACCTGGTGTGTGAGTACCAGGTGTTGCTACTAAATCATTTGGGCAGGACTGACAAGAAGTCAAGTACTAGTATCTGTGTTTGTGTGTGTGTGTGTGTGTGTATATATATATATATATATATATATATATATATATATATATATATATATATATATATATATATATATATATATATATATATATATATATATATATATATATATATATATATGTATAATATGATATAAGCGTTGGACCGAACGGTGTGTGAGGAACTCAAGGTTATAATATATAATATAAGCAGCAACACGGACAGAATATTCAAAAGAAGAGCACATTCTGCCTCTTTTTTCTTCTGCGTAGATTTCCATTCTTAAGGAGTTCAATATTTACCAAAAGTTTTTTTTTTCTCTCTCTCTCCTTTCATTGACCATCCTGGTGAACGAGTCTTTAACTTTACTATTGACCTTGGTCAATAGTAAAGTAAGCTATGATTTGTGAACCGGATTCACAAGAAGATTTAGAGAGGTACTTAGATGGCTAATCAAATAATATTCTTTGTAGTATCATTGCATATTGAGTTTGTGTCAGTCACTAAATTAACATTCTATGTATTCTTAGATGGCTGATCTAGTAATAACCTTTACTGTACCATTGTATATTGAGATTGTGTCAGTCATTAAATTAACATTCTGATCGAAATCAGATTATTGAGAGTTTCGGATGGATGATCATATAACACAGAGGGTTCTTATCGTAAAATGGTTGAGGACCTGTAACTTATAGCAACTGGTGCGACACTTCTACTCCTATTCCTTATCATCTTGCTTCTGTGTCATACACCCAGCTCTGTGTGTGCTAAGCGTATTTAGAGTTGATTGTGTTTGGCATGGAGGTGTATATTCCTTTTTATTTCAACCTAAACTTTCCAAGTGTTAGTTTAATTGAAACATTTATTATCATGCAATACATAGAAAAGAAATGGCATACAAAGGATACTTGACCCTCCCACCACCTGAATCTTACATACTTTACATTTTGGCCCAGAGTCAAACCAAGTCTGCTTGTCAAAAGCTCTTTCATTAATAGAAAGTGTCAAAATCTTTCGAAATTCAACATGATCAAGACTTCTTATACCAAGCAAAAAGCATCTCTGATAATTTTTCTTCTTCATCTTTCTCTCTTTTATCTAATCTTGATTGCATATGACAGCACTATCATCGTGTCAATTTTTAAAGCTAAACTCTTCTTTCAGGCAAAAAATTATACCTTAGATGATTCAGGACTAATTTCCCCCTCTCCTCCCAACTTTGACTACTTCATGCCACCTATTGAAATCCTTCGCAGATATTTTCCTGTCTTCCCTTGCCTTAACCCTTTTTATACAATATAGACTTTTCACGGGAATTTACGTGCTAAAGGAAGTATTTCGGGTACCTCCTATCGGAAAGCCCACCCGTTTAGGAACATTACCCGGAATGGAAGCCCTTCCTACTCTGACCATGGACAGGATTCCAACCTGTGCGCTTTTTTTTTTTTTTTTTTTTTTTACATTACAAGGGCACTGGCCAAGGGAAAACAAAGTGTTGGAGAAAAAAAAAATCCCGCTGGTTGCCAGGCCCTGTGAAGAGGAAAGTAGGAGAAAGAGAAAAAACAAAAAAATCTAAAAGGAGGGTCCAATTAACGTAAGAGGTGTCTTGACACTCCTCTTTTGAAAGAGTTTAAGTCATAGGCAGGTGGAAATACAGACACAGGTAGAGAGTTCCAGAGTTTACCAGTGTAGGGAATGAAGGAGTGAAGATACTGGTTAACTCTTGCATTAGGAAGATGGACAGAATAGGGATGAGAAGAAGTAGAGAGTCTTGTGCAGCGAGGCCGCAGGAGGGGGAAGGCAAGCAGTTAGCAAGTTCAGAAGAGCAGACAGCATGAAAACAGCGGTAGAAGACAGATAAAGATGCAACATTGCGGCGGTGACTTAAAGAATCAAGACAGTCAGTTAGAGGAGAAGAGTTGATAAGACGAAAAGCTTTAGATTCCACCTTGTTTAGTAAAGCTGTGTGTGGATCCCCCAGACATGAGAGCCATACTCCATACACGGGCGGATAAGGCCCTGTACAGAGCAAGCAGCTGGGAGGGAGAGAAAATGGACGAAGACGCCACAGGACACCTAACTTCTTGGAAGCTGATTTAGCAAGAGTAGAGATGTGAAATTTCCAGTTTAGATTTTTAGTGAAGGATAGACCGAGTGTGTTTAATGTAGAGGAGAGGGAAGTTGAGTGTTATTGAAGAAGAGAGGATAGTTGTCTGGAAGGTTATGTCGAGTAGATAGTTGTAGAAATTGAGTTTTTGAGGCATTGAACAAAACCAGGTTTTCTCTGCCCCAATCAGAAACAAGTGAAAGATCAGAAGTTAGGCGTCCTATAGCATCTCGCCTTGAGTCATTTAATTGTTGTTGGGTTGGGCGTCTGTTGAACGCTGTTGAATAATGCAAGGTGGTATCATCAGCATAGGAGTGGATAGGGCATTGAGTCAGATTTAGGAGATCATTGATGAATAATAGAAAGAGAGTGGGTGATAGGACAGAACCCTGTGGAACACCACTGTTGATAGTTTTAGGGAAGAACAGTGACCGTCTACTACAGCAGCAATAGAACGATCGGAAAGGAAACTGGAGATGAAGGTACAGAGAGAAGGATAGAATCCGTAGGAGGGTAGTTTAGAAATTAAAGATTTGTGCCAGACTCTATCGAAGGCTTTCGATATGTCAAGGCCGACAGCAAAGGTTTCACCGAAGTCCCTAAAAGAGGATGACCAAGATTCAGTTAGGAAAGTAAGAAGATCACCAGTAGATCTGCCTTTACGGAAACCATACTGGCAATCAGAGAGAAGGTTGTGAGCTGATAGATGCCTCATTATCTTCCTATTAAGGATAGACTCAAAGGCTTTAGAAAGGCAGGAAATCAAAGCTATAGGGCGGTAGTTAGAAGGATTGGAGTGGTCACCTTTTTAGGGACAGGTTGAATGTGAGCAAACTTCCAGCAAGAAGGATAAATAGAAGTAGAGAGACACAGATGAAAGAGTTTGACCAGGCAGTGAGCGAGTTCGGAAGCACAGTTTTGAGAACAACAGGAGGGACTCCATCCGGACCGTAAGCCTTCCGAGAATCAAGGCCAGAGAGGGCCAGGAAAACGTCTTTATAAAGAATTTTAATTTTAGGGATGAAGTAGTCAGAGGGTGGAGGAGTAGGAGGAATATGCCCAGAATCATCCAAAGTTGAGTTGGTAGCAAAGGTTTGAGCGAAGAGTTCAGCTTTAGAAAAGAAGAGACAGCTGTAGAGCCATCTGGATGAAGTAAAGGAGGAAAGACGAAGAAGTAAAGTTGTTAGAGATATTATTGGCTAGATGCCAGAAATCTCGAGAGGAGTTAGAATTGGAAAGACTTTGACATTTTCTATTGATGAAAGAGTTTTTAGTAAGTTGGAGAATAGATTTGGCATGATTACGGGCAGAAATATATAGGGCATGAGTTTCAGCAGTTGGATGGCTACGGAACCGTTTGTGAGCCGCCTCTCTATCATTGACAGCACGAGAACAAGCAGAGTTAAACCAAGGCTTTTTAGCTTTAGGGTTAGAGAAAGTATGAGGAATGTATAGCTCCATGCCAGAGATAATCACCTCTGTTATGCGCTCGGCACAAAGAGAAGGATCTCTGACATGAAAACAATAATCATCCCAAGGAAATCAGAATAGTACTGCCTTAGTTCCTCCCACTTAGCAGAGTTAAAATGCCAGAAGCACCTCCGCTTAGGCGGGTCCTGAGGCTGCACTGGAGTGATAGAACAGGTAACGGAAATTAGATTGTGGTCGGAGGAGCCCAACGGAGAGGAAAGTTTAACAGAGTAAGCAGAAGGGTTGGAGGTTAGGAAAAGATCAAGAATGTTGGGCGTGTCTCCAAGGCGGTCAGGAATACGGGTAGGGAACTGCACTAGCTGCTCTAGGTCATGAAGGATAGCAAAGTTGAAGGTTTGTTCACCAGGTTGGTCAGTGAAAGAAGATGAAAGCCAAAGCTGGTGGTGAACATTGAAATCCCTAAAATGGAGATCTCAGCAAAAGGAAAGTGAGATAAGATGTGCTCCACCTTGGAAGTCAAATAGTCAAAGAATTTTACATAGTCAGAGGAATTAGGTGAGAGGTATACAGCACAGATGAATTTAGTTAGAGAGTGACATTGAAGTCTTAGCCAGATGGTAGAAAATTCTGAAGATTCAAGATTGTGGGCACGAGAGCAAGTGGTGTCGTTACGCACGTATGCGCAACATCCAGCTTTGGATTGAAAATGAGGATAGAGCAAGTAGGAGGGAACAGAAAAGGGGCTGCTGTCAGTAGTCACAGACAACTGTGTTTCGGTTAGGAAGAGAAGATGAGGTTTAGTAGAGGAGAGGTGGTGTTCCACAGATTGAAAATTAGAACGAAGGCCACGAATGTTGCAGAAATTGATAGTGAAAGTATTAGATGAAGTGTCAAGACACCCAAGGTCGAGACTCTTTGGCCACCAAAGCGCGCATGGTTCCGTAAAGAACCCTTGGAAGGCTTATGGACCTATTGCTCTCAGAATCTGTGCCTTTGTGACTGCACCTTGCCCAATCAAACTCTTTCAACTCTATCGACTTCCTTCTCCTACAGTCCTATCTTTCGCTTACATTAAACTTGTTCCTAAGAAGGGTAACCGTTCTAATACCATCCTGTTTCTTTAATTTTCTGCCTATCTAAAGCTTTCAATCTATATTCAACAAGAAGGTTCCTAACGTCTATCACCTCACAATCTGCTAGATGATCGCCAGTATGGCGATATTTGTCACTGCCACTCCACTGGTAATTTAACTTTCCTCGCTGAGTGTTGATCATCGTCTTATAGAGATTTTGATGAAAGGTTTGCTGTTGTCTTGGAAACAAAAAGATTTTCATAGAGTATGGCACAATGTTTTTCGTCTTATTGAGCCCTCTGTTCTAACTGAGTGTCTTTAACTTCTCTCTCACACCGTCGCACTGTTGCATCTCTTGCTATCCTCTATGGTTATTTTCATGTCAACTGGTCGTCTGATCTTACTAACTGCATGCCTCCCCTCTTGCCATAGCTTTGCTTCTCTTACCCACCTTTCTTCTGTCTTCTTTGTCCACCACTCTAATGCAAGAGTTAACCAGTGCTGTCTCATTCATCCCTTTCTCTGGAAAATTCTGGAACTCTTAGTCTGATTCTGTACTTCCACATACCTATGATCTGATTTAAGAAGGAGGTTTTAAGACATTCCCATTCTTTTGGCTAACTCTTTTGACTCTATTTTGGTACTGGGATGTCAGTGAGCCTCTTTCTTTTTTGTCAACCGCAAGTTTTATTGCCCTTGGCCAGTGTCCACTCTTACTTAATAACAACAACTACTTTTAAGGAAAGCCATGTTGCCGCTAGTGATTACCGAGTCACCAAACAATGTCAAACTTCACCACACTTCTGAACATCGACCAGGCCTGCCAGCCTCCGCCGTAAACGAGGATCTCTAACGTACCAGAACATTATTGTTATAACGTTTATATCTTCCACATTCTTATCGTTCTCAACAACTAATAGAGATATAAAAAGATGTCTTCGTGTGATTAGAATGAATACAACGTGTTACAGAAATGTTTTGATAGATACGCTTTATACCATTTTGACATGTAAGGTAGTGAGCTGCACCGTGATGCTTATAATAACAAGCTATGATATCTAAGACAGATCAGTGATACACATACACACACACACACACACACATACACACTGTGGTGGCGAGCAGACGTGCCTAACTGTGCTCGGTTTCTGTGCTGGAACTCTGTTGTTCGTTCTGTAAACTTGCTGGTCCTATAGCAATGGATACCGAAGTTATTAAAGTCTTGCTTGAATCTCAAGAAAAGACTTTCCAAACCGCCATGAATTTTGTAGTTGACCAGTTCAAGTCAAGAATAAGAGAAGCAGAGGTAACCATCCAGGACCTAACTCAAAGCCTGGAGTTCTCTCAGGCCGAGGTCAAGGATCTGCAAAGTGAAGTAAAACAGCTCAGGAAGTTTGTAAATGAAAATAAAGCCACTAGTGAAGATCTGAAGTCACAAATCAAGGACCTTGAACAAAGACAAAATTACCAAAAAGACTATAATAGACGAAATAATTTACGCATAAGTGGAATTGTAGAAAAACCTGGTGAAACATGGGAAGAAACAGCCATATCAGTGTCGAAACTTATTGAAGAAAAGCTCCAGTTGCCTGCTGTCAAATTAGAACGAGCTCATAGAACCGGACCTGTGCTGCCTTCTCGTTTTCGTGTTATTGTCGCGAGATTCGAGAAGTTCAGCGAACGAGAAACAGTGATGCAAAATGCCCGAAAATTGAAAGGTTCTGACATATATATAGATGAAGACCTTTGCCCTGCATCCCAAGAAATGAGAAAAAGTCAGATACCTCTCATGAAGAAGGCCAGAGAAGAAGGCAAGATTGCTTTCTTCAAGCACACCAGGCTAATTATAAAAGACAATTATCAACACCAGGAAAGAAGCTCTCGCAGTGGAGGTGTCTCGACCCATGAAGCAGTGAGTGACGTCACGGGAGCAATGGACCAGGCGAGTGAAGCAAGTGGTGATGAATCATCCGTTGGTGCTAACAGTGGAAATGCTGATGCCTCGACTCGTGGCGGTGTGGGGCTCGTCTCGGGAGCAGTGGTCCAGAAAAGTGAAGCAGGTGATGGTGAATCATCAGTTGGTGCGTGCTGAAGGTGATAGTACTAGTGGTCCCTGCTCTGCCCCGACTAGATCCTCTAGTGGCGGTGGTGGTGTTGGGTCCTCCCCTGGCCTCCCTGTGCCGTCGGGTGCTGGTAATGGTGGTGGGTCTCCATGTGCGGCTCCGGCACAACAACAACATCAGCCATCACGTACCAGAAGTCGCAGGAAGTAAATACCTGGTTCCTTCTCATAAGGTGATTGTCATTGTCATTGTGATTTATGGTTTATGGTTTATGGTGTGAATTGCCTTTTGCTACGGTAAATGATGATGTGTTGAGGAATTATACTGTACTTTCTAATAACGTAGATTCACGTTACGATTTCTTGAATTTAGTATTTGATCCATTACTTACTGAAGATGATAAATACAATAATGATATGGATAAACATAATTTTTTTAGCAATCTAGAGATACATAAAACTGAGTATGTATATTTAAGTAATATTTCCTTACTAAAGGGTAACATTTTGTCAGTTCTTAATCTAAATATTAGGTATATACCTAAAAATCTTCAATTTTTATAGATAATGTTATGTGCTGTTGTGCTGTCAAACTTAGTATTATTGGCTTTACTGAAATTCGATTAAATCGTAGTCTTTCGTCACTGTATAATATGCCTAGATATCACATGTTCGTCAATACGCGAAATGTGCATGGGGGTGGGGTAGCTATTTATGCTGATTCTGAGTTAGAGGCAACACTGATACAAAAATATACTATTTCGCATGACTATGTAGAAACTTTGTGTATTGAATTGAATTTTCCAAGAAAATGCTTAATTATGTGTGTATATAGACCGCCGAACGGTAACTTTAAGAATTTTTATGATGCAATGAGTAATATTCTTTCTACAGCATTTGCAGAGAAATATTCAACTATAAATATTTTCGGAGACTTCAATATCAATTTATTGAACCGAAATGATAATGTTGATGAATTTATAAATTTAATGTTTTCTTTTTCATTGTTCCCTATCATCACAAGGCCAACCAGAGTTACCAGTACATATGCATCTTTAATTGATCATATTTGGACCACTCAGTTAGATAGAAATATTGGTAGTTATATTATTGACACGGATATAACTGATCATTTTCAATGGATGACATTAGACAAAAACCGAAAACCATTAGGAAAAGATTTATAACTTCCATATCCCTTCGTGAATTTACTAACGAACTTGCTTTAGAAAACTGGAATGATGTAATTAATTCAACATGTCCCAAAGAATCATTTAATATCTTTTATACCACTTACCTTAAATTATTCGAGAAACATTTTCCCATTAAAGACACAAAACAAAATTTTAAGAAAGATATCAGTCCCCATATAACACCAGCTCTAAAGGTCAGCATAAAAGAAAAAAAATTTGACTAGAACGACTTGCTAGAAAATGGCCCCTTACCTATCGAGAAAAATATAAAAAAATATCGAAATAAATTAACATCAGCATTACGAACAGCAAAAAATCTATATTATAAACGGCATTTGAGTAATAGTCAGGGCGATCCCAAAAGACAGTAGAAAATACTTAACTCACTACTAGGAAAAACAAATTTTGTCGATAAGAGTACTATTGACTATACTCCTCCTTGTATGGACGTTCCGAGTGCATTCAATGAACATTTCTTGAAACACAACAGTGATACTGATACTGCAAATTTTAATTACAGGAATTATCTCACAAATGCTCCAGAATTTTCAATGTACATGCTGCCCACTGATAAAGATGAAGTCAAACGTACTTTAAATCTTTTTAAAACTAATTCTCCAGGTTATGATGATATACCTCCAACATTACTAAACGCTTCAAGTGATTTAATAAATATTCCCTTGGCTCACACAATTAATCTTTCTCTAACCACAGGATATTTTCCAGATCAGTTAAAACAAGCTAAGGTTGTGCCAGTATTTAAATCAGGTGACAAAATGGATATAAACAATTACCGACCAATTTCTATCCTCCCAGCTTTTAGTAAAATATATGAAAAAATAATATGTAATCGATTAATGTCATATCTTGAGCATAACAATCTTTTAGTTAACCATCAACACGGGTTTAGGAGTAAGCATTCAACTGAAACGGCTGTTTTACAATTCATAAGCAATGCTTATAAATGCTTGGAGGAGAAACTTTTTGTTATTTGCATTTTATTGACTTATCCAAGGCGTTTGATACCATTGACCACACTATATTGCTCTACAAATTAAATCACATAGGAATCAGAGGAGTTACACACAGACTATTTCAGAACTACTTGTATAAAAGAAGACAAAGTGTGTACTGTAACAAACAATATTCGGCAATCAAACAAATAAGTAAAGGTGTACCACAAGGATCTATTTTAGGGCCCATACTTTTTCTAGTATACATACTATCTATGCTGATGACACTACCTTATTAATGAAAGATGTAAATATTGATAGATTACATGAAAATGTAGCTAGTGAATTAAATAATATCGATCTTTGGATTAAATCAAATAACTTAAAACTTAATATTAGTAAAACAAATTACATATTCTTTCAAAATAGATCCATAAAGCATGTCTTTCCTACTGTATTGTTAAATGGTGAAAAGTTAACCCAAGTCCACACTACCAAATTTCTAGGTGTTACTGTTGATGAAAATTTAAATTGGAAAATGCATATTAATAACATTTGCTTGAAGCTCTCAAAAATAATTGGAATTTTGTATAGAATTCGCCAAAATATAACTAAGGAAGCTAAAATGAGTGTATATTATACTCTTTTATCCACATATTACATATTGTGTCTCGTTATGGGCGAGTACTTGGCCTTCATTCTTGAATAAATTGACCATTTCACAAAATAAATTCTTCCGATGTATTTTCCATAAAAAGAAATTTGATTCAACAGATGAAATATACCAATCTAGAAAAATTCTTTAATTATCTTCTATACACAAATACTTCACATTATTTTTTTATTTTTAAAACAATTGGTCGTAATTCAGTGTTTAAACTTAGAGAGCATCCCTGTAACACTAGGAGTAATAATGTAGATTTATGCTTACCTGTATTCAGAACTAAACTATTCAAAAATAGTGTTATTTCCTTGGGTCCAGAAATATTCAATAGTCTCCCCCAGGATATAAAAGTCCTGCTCAGAGGATGTAATTTAATTAGATTTAAAAAGGAAATAAAAAGTTATCTGTTACATATGCAAAACTAGATACACCATATATTATTTCATGAATTTAGGAAGATAATGTTTTTCACTGCAATTTATGTTATGATGGATGAGCTCCTGCTGTATTCTTACTTATATTTTATGTCCTGTCAAGTTTACGTGCCAAGCTGTATATTTGTTATGTATTCACATGTCTATAAATGCAAATTATGGCAATAAATTTACTTTACTTTACTTACTTACTTACACACGCACACACACACACACACACACACACACACACACACACACACACACACACACACACACACACACTAAAATTTAATGTGGTGTTAATGATCCTGCACACTCAACTCTGTTCAGGTGTTCTCGCCATCATTAATATGCTGCTGATGTCATTTCAAAGGTAAATAGCTAGACTCTGAAATCAATTGCTCGAATCACCTTGAAAATTTAGTGTAAGCTATATCATTATGCAACACTTCAGGTTTGAAGACTCTCTATGATTTTTTTACGAAAAATATTCATTTTTTTTCAAACGTGAAAATCAGATTAAAAATAAGTCAAACTGTTCAAGAGCAGATTGAAAAAGTTTACCATAGTGACGAAAGATGTTACGAACAGTTTGAATTTATAAGTAATAAATATACAAATTATTATATGGCAATTAGTTTTCTTACATGGTGTAACTCAAAGCTTCCACCTCAGTGAAAGTGAAGCCACCTCCCACATCAGTAAAAGTTGCCAACCTATCATGAAGAAAATTTGGATACTCTAAGACCTAAGTCTACCGTGGTGTTCACGAGACATTGCTGTTAATCAAGGCTGAATTACCAACTGAAATGAAACCAGTAGGCTACTGGCCTGGTTATTCAGCTGCTACATAGACAAGACCAGTGGCGTAGGGAAAGATTTACATGTGGCGAACCCTGAAAATGCCGCCCCCGAAAGTCATAAAAATGTGAGATTACGTATAGTGCACTTGTTGATTATGTATACATATATTATGCTCTACTTACATGAACTTTAAATCAATATTTTGCTCGCCTTCAACTGTCTGGACTTCAATCCTCACAGTAGCTTCGCTTGTGCCGCCCCTTGAGAAATGTCCGCCCGGCACATTTGATGCACTGCTCACCCCACCCCATAACTACGCCATTGCACAAGACTGACCATATTTCCATCCTTTACCACCGAGATATTTATGTGTTGACATGTGTCACGTTACAATAAAAAGAATGAAATTACTGATTCCGAGATAGTGACCAGTAATTCATTACTTACAAAACGACACAAACGTGAGGAACTTAAAGCAAAGAAATGGAAAGAAAATGTTTATTCGATTTAATTTAGTTTGACTGACCTTTTTTTTTTTTTTTACTTAGTGTGAGGAGAGTCTACCTTAACTTCTAAAGATGAAGATGTAGCATTTCTTTATTGTTATGAAAATTTATGAAATTATTATTATTAGCATCCCCTCCATCTCTCTCTCTCTCTCTCTCTCTCTCTCTCTCTCTCTCTCTCTCTCTCTCTCTCTCTCTCTCTCTCTCTCTCTCTCTCTCTCTCTCTCTCTCTCTCTCTCTCTCACACACACACACACACACACACACACACACACACACACACACACACACACACACACACACACACACACACACACACACACACACACACACAGAGAGAGAGAGAGAGAGAGAATAAATGATGTGACAAACTTGCACCCACTGCTGGCGCGACACACACACACACACACACAAACACACACACACACACACACACACACACACACACACACACACACACACACACACACACACACACACACACACACACAGAGAGAGAGAGAGTTGCTTGGGCCTCTTATGATTCAGAATTTTTCCTCCCTCACTTGTCTTCTCTTCTTCCCATCCTATCTTGGGGATGAATAAGTTGTTTTTATAAATGTCTCCGAGCTAAAAAGGACACACGGCTGTCTAGAAAGGTAGTCTGACATTTGTTGGTGATTGTACTAAAAGGTATTAATTTGTGTTGGTAAAGAAACGGTGAAGCATTGTACAATACTCGCTTTGCACTGAAAACACTCATCCAACAGCAGTCTTTTCATCCCCTGGCGTGCTCCACTCAAGGGGGGGATTGTGTCTCTCTAATATATTCAAGGATATTTAGTGTTTGCTCGTTTTACAATTGGATCCGTGGCAACTGATAACATGTCATATTTCCATGTTATTAACTTTAAATCGTTCGTAAAAATAAATAACAATGGGAAGCGCGGGGTATCAGATGCGACACTCTCATCAACTATTCTGAACACGTGTGAATCTTCCCTACAGGATAATCAAAAACTCACTAAAGTTGAGTGCATCTGTGTAGAAATTGCTCCCCGTGTGAGGGACGTGATCTCGCACACACACAGAAATTGACTGAACCTCTAGCTGTCATTATCTCCCATCGGAATTATCACTGTTTGACTGTTTGATCTGCTGCAGTCTCTGACGAGACAGCCAGACGTTACCGTACGGAACGAGCTCAGAGCTCATTGTTTCCGATCTTCGGATAGGCCTGAGACCAGAAGTTGCCAGTGGTTGCTTGCTGTTTTAATGGAAGACTCGGTATGCGGTGCTATACTACGTCTTTGTTTTATAAAGCACTAAACGCTTTTTTTTTTTTTTTTTTTTTTTTTACGTAGGGAAGAGGGCCAGCCAAGGGCAAAAAAAAGAAAGTTAGGAAAAGGCCCACTTGAGCGCTGGCTCTCCAAAGACTTCAAAAAGTGCCAAAACCATCAGCCAAAATTAGGGGAGCAAATGCCTCGATACGTCTCTCTTAAAAGAAGACAAGTTGTAGGAATTCAGAAATGCAGATGCAGGGAGGGAGTTCCAGTGAAAGGGATGAATGGTTGAGCGTACTGGTTAACTCTTGCATTAGAGAGTTGGACAGAATAGGGATGAGAGGAAGAAGAAAGCCTTGTGCAGCGTGGCCACAGGAGGAGGGGAGGCATGCAGTTAGCAAGATCAGTAGAACAGTTACCATGAAAATAGCGATAAAATATAGAAAGGGATGCAACATTTCGGCGGTGAGAAAGAGACTGAAGACAGTTAGTCAGAGGAGGGGAGTTGATGAGACGAAGAGCTTTCGATTCCACCCTATCAAGCAAAGCTGTGTGACTGGAACCCCCCAAACATGCGAAGAGTACTCCATACAGGGACGGATAAGGCCCTTATACAGAGTAAGCAGTTGGAGGGGCGAGAAAACTGTCGGAGACGCCTCAGAACACCTAACTTCATAGAAGCTGTTTTAGCAAGAGATGAGATGTGAAGTTTCCAGTTAAGATTATGAGCAAAGGACAGACCGAGGATATTCATTGTGGAAGAGGGAGACAGTTGAGTGTCATTGAAGAAGAGGGGATAGTTGTCTGGAAGGTTGTGTCGAGTTGATAGATGGAGGAATTGAGTTTTTGAGGCATTGAAAACTACTAGATTTTCTCTGCCCCAATCGGAAATCTTAGAAAGATCGGAAGTCAGGCGTTCCGTGGCGTCCCCGCGTGATCTGTTGATTTCCTGAAGGGTTGGACGTCTCTGAAAGAACGTGGAAAGATGTAGGGTGGTATCATCAGCGTAGGAGTGGATAGGGCAAGAAGTTTGGTTAAGAAGGTCATTAATGAATAATAGAAAGAGAGTGGGTGACAGGACAGAACCCTGAGGAACACCACTATTAATAGGTTTAGGAGAAGAACAGTAGCCGTCTACCACAGCAGCAATAGAGCGGTCGGAAAGGAAACTTGAGATAAAGTTGCAGAGAGAAGGATAGAAGCCGTAGGAGGGCAGTTTTGAAATCAAAGCTTTATGCCAGACTCTATCAAAAGCTTTTGATATGTCTAACGCAACAGCAAAAGTTTCACCGAAATCTCTAAAGAGGATGACCAAGACTCAGTAAGGAAAGCCAGAAGATCACCAGTAGAGCGACCTTGACGGAAGCCATACTGGCGATCAGACAGAAGATTGTGAAGTGACAGATGTTTGAGAATCTTCCTATTCAGGATAGATTCAAAACTTTAGACAAGCAAGAGATTAAAGCTATAGGACGGTAGTTTGAGGGGTTAGAACGGTCACCCTTTTAGGAACAGGCTGAATGTAGGCGAACTTCCAGCAGGAAGGAAAGGTAGAAGTCGATAGACAAAGTTGGAAGAGTTTGGCCAGGCAAGGTGCAAGCACAGAAGCACAGTTTTTGAGAACAATAGGAGGGACCCCATCAGGTCCATAAGCCTTCCGAGGGTTTAGGCCAGCAAGGGCATGGAAAACATCATTACGAAGAATTTTGATTGTAGACATGAAATAGTCAGAGGGAGGAGGAGAGGAGGACAAGCCCAGAATCGTCCAAGGTGGAGTTGTGAGCAAAGGTTTGAGAAAAGAGTTCAGCTTTAGAGACAGAAGAGATGGCAGTGGTGCCATCAGGATGAAATAAAGGAGGGAAAGATGAAGAAGTGAAGTTATTTGAGATGTTTTTGGCTAGATGCCAGAAGTCACGAGGAGAGTTTGAGTTTGAAAGATTTTGACATTTCCTATTTATGAAAGAGTGTTTGGCAAGTTGAAGAACAGACTTGGCATGATTCCGGGCAGAGATATAAAGTGCATGAGATTCAGGAGATGGAAGGCTCAAGTACCTTTTGTGGGCAACCTCTCTATCATGTATAGCACGAGAACAGGCTGAGTTAAACCAAGGTTTAGAAGGTTTAGGTTGAGAAAAGAATGAGGAATGTACGCCTCCATGCCAGATACTAACACCTCTGTTATGCGTTCAGCACAAAGAGATGGGTCTCTGACACGGAAGCAATAATCATTCCAGGAAAATCAGCATAATACCTCCTCAGGTCCCCCCAACTGGCAGAGGCAAAACGCCAGAGGCACCTTCGCTTTGGGGATCCTGCGGAGGGATTGGAAAAATAGGACAAGATACAGAAATGAGATTGTGATCGGAGGAGCCCAACGGAGATGAAAGGGTGACAGCATAAGCAGAAGGGTTAGAGGTGAGGAAGAGATCAAGAATGTTGGGCGTGTCTCCAAGACGGTCAGGAATACGAGTAGGGTGTTGCACCAGTTGCTCTAGGTCATGGAGGATAGCAAAGTTGAAGGCTAGTTCACCAGGGTGGTCAGTGAAGGAGAGGAAAGCCAAAGCTGGTGGTGAACATTGAAATCTCCAAGAATGGAAATCTCAGCGAAAGGGTAGAGGGACAGAATGTGCTCCACTTTAGAAGTTAAGTAGTCGAAGAAATTACTATAGTCAGAAGAGTTAGGGAGAGATAAACAGCACAGATGAATTTAGTTTGAGAGTGACTGTTAAGTCGTAGCCAGATGGTGGAAAATTCGGAAGACTCAAGAGCGTGGGCACGAGAGCAAGTTAAGTCGTTGCGTACATAGACGCAACATCCAGCTTTGGAATGAAAATGAGAATAGAGAAAGTAGGAGGGAACAGAGAAGGGCTACTGTCAGTTGCCTCAGATAGCTGTGTTTCGGTGATGAAAAGAAGATGAGGTTTAGTAGAGGAGAGGTGGTGTTCCACAGATTGGAAATTAGATCTAAGACCGCGAATGTTGCAGAAGTTAATGTAGAAAAAGTTGAGGGAGGGATCAAGGCATTTGTGATCTTCAACAGGAGAGGTGCCCGACCTGGGGACATTTTTGGTCCCCTCCCCAGAGGGAAACTCCAAGGCGTTGTTTATTTTGGGTCCCATTTTTCTTTTAAATTTTGATTTGGAGTGAAGGGTGTATGTGTGGTAAGTGCATGTAGTTTTGTGTGAAGAAGGAGAGCTGTCTTTAGAGGGTAGGCTGTGACTACCCCCTTGAATTGTGAGACACAAAGGGAAACATTCAACGAGATCACAACTAGCTTTAATGGAAGGTTCACAGCACCTCCTGAACTAGTGCTATTAGATCTCACTGGGAGTAAGTTATTGTTTCGGTAGGTGTCTACTACCTCCTCCGTTTATCCATGCAAACCCATAATGCACACCTTAGAGAATATATTTCATCATTTGAACGGTCATAACGAAGCTCTGTTTTTTTTATGCATATTTCTAGCTTCCTAATATACATTTGGCTTAAAACATGTTTCCACTGATTTTCACTGCGACTAAAAAGAAATCGTGTATTACTTGTTTACAGAACCGGCGGACATCAAACCGACTTACCGAACCCACCCACCCACCCACACACACACAAACACACACACACACACACACACACACACACACACACACACACACACACACACACACACACACACACACACACACACACACACACGGAGGTAGGACGTATCGCTAGCGCTCCTGTGAGTATCCTGGGTCAGCCTGTTGACCCTTCTCCACCTTACTATAGTGACGATATGTGTTCACCTAGACTCCTCTAACCGATTCGAGCTCTCTATCTCTTATGTCGCAGTGCCAAATACCCAGAAAAACTCTTCACCTCTTTCAAAACCGTAGCGCAAGACAAGGCAAATCATTAAAACAAAAATATCAGTGATATTACCGAAGAAAGCAGCCCCTAAACAGGACAAGCCCTGCAAACATATCGAAGTGCCTTGTTTGTGGTATGATCTACTCTCAGTAATACTATCCAACGTGACATCCTTCAACAACAAACTAGATGAAGTCATCACCACCATCAGTAATACCAACGTCGACGTCGCAGCAATTACAGAAGCCTGGCAATTAACCCCGCAAACATGCAACATTACAGTTTATCAACACTTTCATCACATCAGGACAGACAATCGTGGTGGAGGATTAGTGATATACTGTCGGCTTGATCTTCACCCACCCTCCCTCTGGTTTCCCCAGATGGTGTGGAAGCTTTGTGGGTGAGGTTCAACTCCCTCTAATCCCTGCCACTCTGCTTCCATCATCCTCTGCCTTGTTTACCATCCTCCTCGAGCAGCCACGGCAAGCCAACTTATAGCCCAAATTATCACACACATGGACGAAATCCGATCGAGATTCCCCTCTGCTAAGGCTGTTGTCTGTGGTGATATTATTCAGTTTAACACAAATGAGATTGCAGAGCAGTTGAACCTGACTCAGGTAGTGGATTTTCCCACCCACTGCACAAACACCCTCGACCTCATCCTTAGTGACGTCACCCAGCATTACCTTCCCCCTGAACCACTCCCTCCCATAGGACTCGGTAACAACAACTCCATTCTGTGGTCGCCGGCGCTATCCACCTCACGCCCCACACGTGCTGTCGCCAAGACCTACCGACCCGTAACAGACTCAGCTATGCGGCAGTTTGGCCAGTGGGTTACACAACACCTCTGGACTGAAGTACTCGACATTGACGACGTCCACACCTTTAAGAAATAGTTCCATGAAACAGGCCATTTTGCATACAACGTCTCTAATCTATTACACTCTTTGATGGACTTCTTAATATCTTGAGATATATGAGGCTTGTCAATGTTTTTTGCTTGATTCCATATTCCTTTCCATGAAAGTGCTTATTATAAAGTAAAAGGAAATAGTTTATATATATATATATATATATATATATATATATATATATATATATATATATATATATATATATATATATATATATATATATATATATATATATATATATATATATATATATATATATATATATATATATATATATATATATATATATATATATATATATATATATATATATATATATATATATATATATATATATATATATATATATATATATATATATATATATATATATATATATATATATATATATATATATATATATATATATATATATATATATATATATATATATATATATATATATATATATATATATATATATATATATATATATATATATATATATATATATATATATATATATATATATATATATATATATATATATATATATATATATATATATATATATATATATATATATATATATATATATATATATATATATATATATATATATATATATATATATATATATATATATATATATATATATATATATATATACATATATATATATATATATATATATATATATATATATATATATATATATATATATATATATATATATATATATATATATATATATATATATATATATATATATATATATATATATATATATATATATATATATATATATATATATATATATATATATATATATATATATATATATATATATATATATATATATATATATATATATATATATATATATATATATATATATATATATATATATATATATATATATATATATATATATATATATATATATATATATATATATATATATATATATATATATATATATATATATATATATATATATATATATATATATATATATATATATATATATATATATATATATATATATATATATATATATATATATATATATATATATATATATATATATATATATATATATATATATATATATATATATATATATATATATATATATATATATATATATATATATATATATATATATATATATATATATGTGTGTGTGTGTGTGTGTGTGTGTGTGTGTGTGTGTGTGTGTGTGTGTGTGTGTGTGTAATTCACCTCGGTCGTCTGCTGGTCATCCAGCCAGTCTTCCCATTACGGAGCGAGCTCAGAGCTCATAGACCGATCTTCGGGTAGGACTGAGACCACAACACACTCCACACACCGGGAAAGCGAGGCCACAACCCCTCGAGTTACATCCCGTACCTATTTACTGCTAGGTGAACAGGGGCCACACATTAAGAGGCTTGCCCATTTGCCTCGCCGCGCCGGGATTCGATCCCGGCCCTCTCGATTGTGAGTCGAGCGTGCTAACCACTACACTACACGGTGTGTGTGTGTGTGTGTGTGTGTGTGTGTGTGTGTGTGTGTGTGTGTGTGTCATAACATTAATTTATTCCATCATCACTGATTGCTGTTATCCAGGCTTAATCTCCTAACTCTAATATAAAATATCAGTATTTGCTTCAATGAAAAGTCTTTTAGAAAAATAATTACTGGACAATTTGGTGTAATATTAGGTAGCGTTAATGGGCTAAAATACTGGAAAGTGGTCACTGTTAGATATGTAAATTATACCACTATAACTATACTAAATCATGTCACTCATCCACATGTGATACTTCTGTGGGTTTATTCATGACGTGGAAATACAAATATGAATAGAATACAATAAAAACTTTTGAACAGTATTGTGTTTTGCAAGATTATTATTACAGCAACAAATTAGATAAGAACGAGTTCTGCTCTTACATAATAAACTTGAGATATGTTCTAACATCAGAAGAAATACATGGAAGTTTGCATTGGGTAGTCTATCAATCACTCCAAAGTACAAAATTATGCGGTTGTGGTATTTTTAGAAAGAAAGATTCAATGTGAGGAAACTGTACGCTGACTTCATTAGTTAGTGAACCATCATAATTAGATTGTAAGTAAAGTGCTATCCCACAATCTTGAGTGTTCTTATATCTAAAGTGACCAGTATAGGTATTCACTTGTAAGATGCACATACATAATTATTAAAGTGGGTCTCACATAAACCAATAACTTGATATTTTATGGTAAATGAATTTATGCATTAATCAAAGAATATGTCAAGGGCCCCGTTCCAAGGCGCAATACGAAACCGTCACGTAACCGTCGGTAAACGAATAAAATTCACTAAAGCGGGGAAAGGGTACAACAACAGGGTTTGATGTTTCTGCACGCTTTAGCCCATCACAGCCCTAGGGCCTGTTCCACGGCGCAATACGTAACGATTACGCAACCGTCCCTTAACGAAAAACAAATTCACTATAGCGGGAATGGGTACAAAAAAAAACAACGTTTTTGTGCGCTCCAGCCCCGCACAGTCTTTGGAGATAGTATGCCTGACCGACCGTGGGACCAATGTGTTTGATTGTCTTTTTAAAATGCAACAGGGGAAACCGGCCAAGGGCAACAAACAGTGCAAGAAAAGGCCCACTGGATTGTCATTTCCCTTAAGAGAAAAAGAGTTATCCTAAAGAGAGGGACAAATGTCTTGAAACCGTAGGAGGAGTGAGAATAAGAAAAAATCCTTTGGCAGCGAGGACGCAGGAGGAGGGGAGGCATGCAGTTAGCAAGATCAGTAGAGCAATTAGCATGAAAATAGCGATAAGAGATAGATGCAACGTTCCAGCGGTGAAAAAGAAGTTAAAGAGTCAGTCACAAGAAGAGAGTTGACGAGACGAAAAGCTTTTGATTCCATCCTATCTAACAAAATTACTTGAATGGAATCCCCCCAAACATGCAAAGAGTACTCCATACAATAAGGGATAAGACCCTTGTACAGAGTTAGGAATTGAAGGGGCGAAAAAACTGGCGGAGATGGCTCAGAACGCCAGACTTCATAGAAACTGTTTTAACAAGAGATGAGATATGAAGTTTCCAGTTTAGAGTATGAGTAAAGGACAGACCGAAGATACTCAGTGTTGAAGATGGGGACAGCTGAGTATCATTGCAGAAGAGGGGATGGTTGTCTGGAAGCTTGTATCGAGTTGATAGATGGAGGAAATGAGTTTTTGAGGCAATGAACACTACTAAGTTTTCTCTGCCCCAATCAGAAATCTTAGAAAGATCAAAAGTTAGACGTTCTGTGGGGTTTCTGCGTGATCAGTTGACTTCCTCAAAAGGTTGGTTGTTTCTGAAGAGACGTGGAAAAGTGTGGGATGGTATCATCAGCATAGGAGTGGATAGGGCAAGAAGTTTGGTTAAGAAGATCATTAATGAATAATAAGAAGAGTGTGGGTGTCAGAACAAAATCCTGATGAACACCCCTGTTAATAGATTTAAGAAAAGAAGAGTGGCCGTCTATCACAGCAGCAATAGAATGGTCGGAAAGCAACCTTGTGATAAAGTTGCAGAGAGAAGAATTGAAACCGTAGGACAGTTTTAAAATCAAAGTTTTTTATATGTCTAACGCGACAATAAAAGTTTTACCAAAATCTCTAAAAGAGGATAACCAAGACTCAGTAGGTAAAGCCAAAAGATCACCAGTAGAGCTACTGTGACGGAAGCCACACTGGGGATTAGATAGAAGATTGCGAAGTGACAGATGTTTAAGAATCTTCCTATTGAGGATAAATTCAAAAGCTTTAGAGAAACAAGAGATTAAACCTATAGGGTTTGTTGTCTGAGGAATTAGAAAGATTACCCTATTTAGGAACAGGCTGAATGTAGGCAAACTTCCAGTACTAAGAAAAGGTAGAAGTCGATAGACATAGTGGAAAGAGTTTGGCCAGGCAAGGTGTAAGCACTTAAGCACAGTTTTTAAGAACAATGAGAGGGACTCCATCAGCTCCATAAGCATTCCGAGGGTCTAGGCCAGCGAGGGCAAGTAAAATATCTTTAAGAAGAACTTTAATTGAAGGCATGAAATATTCAGTGAGAGGAGGAGAGGGAGGGACAAGCCCCTAATCATCCAAGGTGGAGTTGTTAGCAAAGGTTTGAAAGAAGATTTCAGATTTACAGACAGATGTGATGGTAGTGGTGTCATCAGGATGAAATAAAGGAAGGAAATATGAAGAAATAAAGTTATTGGAGATGTTTTGGCTTGATACCAGAAGTCTCGAGGGGAGTTGGAGCTAGGGAGATTTTGACATTTTCTTTTTATGAAGGAGTGTTTTGGCAAGTTGAAAAAAGAAGCTTGGCATGATTCCGGGTAGAAATGTAAAGTGTATGAGATTCAGGAGATGTAAGGCTCAAGTACCTTTTGTGGGAAACTCTCTTATCATGTATATCCAGAGAGGAGGTTGTGTTAAATCAAGGTTAAGAAAGTTTAGGATGAAAAAAGAGTGAGGAATGTACGCCTCCATGCCAAACAATATCACCTCTGTTATGCGTTCACCACACAGAGACGGGCCTCCAACACGGAAGAAGTAATCATTCCAGAGAAAACAAGCGTAACATTTCCTCAGGTCCCAACTGGCAGAGGCAAAACGCCAGAGCCACCTCCGTTTTGAGGTTTCATGAAGAAGGATTGGAAAAATAGGACTAGATATAGATATGAGGTTGTGATCGGAGGAAATTAACAAAGAAGATAAGGTAACACCTTAAGCAGAGGGATCAGAGATAAGGAAAATATAAGAAATATTTGGCATATCTCCCAGGCGGTCAGGAATACGAGCAGCAGTTGATCTTGTTCATGGAAGAAAGTTGAAAGCTAGTTCGCCAAAATGCTCAGTGAAGGGAGAAGAAAGCCAACGCTGGTGGGGAAGGATGGAGATCTCCGCGAAAGGAAAGAGGGACTGAATGTGCCCTACTTTGAAAGTTAATTAGTCAAAGAATTTACTATAGTCGAAGGAGTGAGGAGAGAGATAAACAACAGAGATAAATTTAGTTAGAGAGTGATTATTGAGTTGAAACCAGATGGTGGAATATTCGGAAGATTTAAGAGCTTGGGCACGAGTACAAGTTAAGTCGTTGCTCACATAGATGCAACGTCCAGCTTTGGAACGAAAATGAGAATAGAGAAAGTAGGAGAGAACAGAAAAGAGGCTCCTGTCAGATGCCTCAGACAGCTGTGTTTGGATGAGATAAAGAAAATGAGGTTTAGCAGAGGAGAGGTGATATTCTACAGGTTGAAAATTAGATCTCAGACGGCGAATGATGCAGAAGTTAATGAAGAAAAAGTTGAGGGAGGTGTCAAGACATTTCTAGGTCGCTACCTGAGGAGCAGTCCGACCTGGAAACTTTATGGTCCTCTCCCATGAAGGGGACTCCGAGGCCGGATTAGGAGTCACCTTTTTTTTGAATGAAGGAAGTGTGTTTGTAGTAAGTGCGTGTCGTTTTGTGAGAAGGAGAGTTGTCTTGAGAGGGTAGGCTGTGACTGTCCCTTTTAGTTATGAGACACAAATGTAAACGTTCAGCGAGATCACAGCTAGCTTTAATGGAAGGTTCACAGCACCCCCTAAACTGATCCAGACCAGAATTTGTCCAGAACAGAACTACTGCTAATAGACCTCGCTGGGAGTAAATTATCGTTTCTGTAGGTATCTGCTACGTCCTTCTAAATATCTCAGAACTTTGTGACCTTTTTTTCCTCTCCCCTCCTCTTGCCTTTTGAGAGCTTCATTTCCTCTATGAATAATGTCTATAGCATTTATAGTAAGACCGTATAAAGAGCTCTTTTGCGATGCACAGGGGAAATTTGCAGTTTCCTCGGGGTGGTCGTTTTTCTCTGGTGCCTCATGCTACAAACTTTTTTTTTTTTACGGTAAGGCCTATAGCGCCTGTAGGCACACTTGAAGAGTGTATGGGTAACGTAGTTCCAGACAGCAGGATGGTGAAAAAGGGAGGTGAGCTTGCCTCGGAACAGACCCAAGTGATACACTGCTTATATTCAATGTACAAAAATTAGACTTCAAAAAACCGAATGATTTATTGCACTGTTCATACAGAAATAGTAATGGGTTCCGAAACATCTGGTTACAAAGTGAATCGTCCATTGAATGTCTGTTGATAGGTTTTGAGGGAATATATACCAGTTCATCAATTACAGAGAGAAAGTTGTGCAAGGTAGATTCAGACAAAGCATAATAAGATCTACACTGTCAATGGCATGAAGTGGAAATCAGTCAGCTGACATGATGAATTAACTTGAGTTCTAGTTTTATGATATATCTGCCACACACTGACCTCTCTTCTCTCCACGTGTAAAATTCCTGGTTGGTCATTGAATTGTCTCATTGTTTCTTTGGTTTCTATTTACTGCTAGTGAACTGGTCTCTATACAAACATTACCTGGTGAAGTAGCACGAGCAACGGTTCCTTTTCCAGAGAGAGAAATAATGCGTTTTCAGTAGCACTTTGCAAAAGGCGAACGGTCCAGAAGCGTTCGCTTTTACACGCGAACGCTGCTACTGAAAACGATAGTAACACTGCCAGACAAATCTCCCTCATCGCTCGCGGGAAAAACTATTGTACTCTTTAGTCGCAGGATCAAGCCAAGCTGAGACGTACAGCTAAAGGCGTTTTCAGTAGCACTTTGCAAAAGGCGAACGGTCCATAAGTGTTCGCTTTTGGAGCGAACGCATCTACTGAAAACGATAGTAACACTGCCGGACGAATGTCCGTCGTCGCCCGACGGAAAAACTATTGTATTCTTTAGTCGCAGCCCGCTGCCCGCAGGATCACGCCAAGCTGAGACGTATAGCCTCATTCCACCGTAATATTAAGATATTATTATGGGAATGGGATAATTGAAGGCAAGGCTCAAATAAAACATTACACATTTAATTTCTGCAGGGAATATTTTCTGACGGCCCTGGTTCACGCGACAGAGGCTGGATGCACATGTCCAAATGATTTTTGTAGCACAGATCTGCGTCTACCTTATTCAAAAACATCTTGTCACAGACGTCACAGGTAAATCTGTTAAGTGTAAAAAAACCTTTTGGTAATTCTTTATAACAAGTCTGTCCCTCCCTTCCCCTCCATTTTCCCCCAAACAAGCTTGGGCCACAGCCTGTGGGGAATCGGGGGTTTTGGTGGGGAAAAAAACACAATATGAGCATTAAAAAAAAAAAATTACGGAAATTTTCAATAATATTTCAAGTTTTTCCAACCTAACCTAACCAAGTGTAACCTAATCTAACCTAACATAACCTAATTTCTAATATAACCTAACTGGACCCCGCCTGCTAGGGCATTAAACTAACCTAATGAAACTTAGACCCCCTTGGACCCCTCCGCTAGGGCATTAACCTAATTTAAGCTAACCTAACCTAATTGTGGGGGCTGCGTCTCCCCTGGATCCTCCCCCAACCACGCTAAGGCATTAACCTATCATAACCTAACCTAAGCTATCCTATACGGAGAGGAGGCGAAGCCCCCAGTGAACCCCCCCGTTAGGGTGTTAACCTAGTACTAACAAGGAACCTAAAAAATGATAACCTTATGCCTCTCGAATGGCAGCGCGTGATTGGAAGGATTAGCTCTATAGATACACCATGAAATCCTTATATGCCGCTACCCACAAATTTCTGTCTATAACCACAAATCTGTTATAAACAATTGAAAATCATTTCAGTGTTTACTCTTGACTGGTGCAGAGCTCACTGGACTTAGAAACTGACGGCCAAACTAGACGTTTGCGGCTCAATTATTTTATGTTTACGGCAAGGTCACCAAGCCTTCTACATATGTGAGTTTCGTGTTTGTACATGAAACGGACCTTTAAAAATATTAACTAAATTGTTTTATAATACGTGAGCGCCTATGGCGGTGTTGAGACCAAATAATAGAGGTGAATAGAGCCCTTAAGATCCCAGGTATCACTTCCCCTGTCACATTTTCCTACTTTATAAGGTAGTACAGGTAATGTACCCAGTATCCATTGATACACAATATGGCAAATAAGCCGCTACACCACTAGTGACTGCTTGTCATTCAGTAGTTACATTGGCAGAGACATTTTTGTTGTGGATCCCCTCAAATTATTGCACTGTCAAAGAGGCCATGATATTGTGTGTTCGTTCGCCCAAAGTTTTCAGAGCACCACCATTAAAAAATATACCCAAATCTTCCGCAATATTGCTATAACCTTATGTCATTATCAAGTAACAGTGCAAATATCCTATCATATTTATATTTTACAATTAATGTGCTTAGATAATGCGTAATCTACGAGATTCTCACATAACTGAAAATCAAAGTCAGAGTCACAAGCTTTGAAATGAGTAGCGTGAACAAGTGTGAACCGTTGTCCATCCAGAGTGCGTAGTCCCAGATGTCTCGAGAGTGCAAGACTCTGTTTTCATTTAATTCAAACTGCAAGGAGAATTCTAATGAACTTCAATATCAGCAAACAGTTACTAACTGTATTTCCTTTACATGTGAATACTTATATCTTCATTCTCCTCATAATAGTATATTTTATTGATTTAAAACTTACAGAGTTGGTAACTCGTCTCACAGCCAATCACCGTAAGTGTTCGCTATCACGTGACTCTGAGAGCTAACACAAGCGAACATAATCTTGAAAACCGTTCGCCTTTGGGGCGCCAAAGGCGAACGCTTTTAGGACCGTTCGCTTTTTGCAAGGCGCTACTGAAACCGCCTATATATATATATATATATATATATATATATATATATATATATATATATATATATATATATATAGAGAGAGAGAGAGAGAGAGAGAGAGAGAGAGAGAGAGAGAGAGAGAGAGAGAGAGAGAGAGAGAGAGAGAGAGAGAGAGAGAGAGAGAGAGAGACAAACACATGTGTTTGTGGCAATTGAAAGTTGTAGCTGTTCTGTTCCCTCCTACTTTATCTATCTTCAGTTTTTTTCAAAATATGGATGTTGGATCTATGTGCGCACGCTCTTGAGTCTTCTGAATTTTCCACCATATGGATTCAACTCGAAGGTAAGATAGATTATGCACCTTTACTTAATATTCAAGGCTTGGAGGGTAAATGTAGTACAGTGATTTCAGAGTTGCTAAGTGAACATTTTGCACTTTACGTTGAGTTACCCCTGCAGAAAGCGTGTGACAGTCATAGTAGAGTTAGATATATGATTGATGGTAAAAAGGGGGACAACTTTGTTCGTCGAATGAATGACTGGTACAGTGTTTATCTCCCGCAACATGACACTTTTTTTTATGAAGATCTCGTTGCACGAATAGCTAAATTAGTCGACAAAAATAAATAAAAGCGTAAAAGTATCCCCGTGAGAAGAAATTATACCAAAGATGTGCAAGTAGTCACCTGCCGCCCGGTGGAATACTCCAGGAGAGGTACTTACGGGGATGTAGGCAGTGCTGCAGACTGAGTGATTCCCCGTGTCCGCTCTTCCCGGTTCCCTTTGTGGTCTCATTTATACAATTGAGCAGCTGCAGCCTGCCCTCTAAAGATAACTTCTACTACTCCCTACACTACACTACAACACCTTACACTTTTACACTCTCTTCAAATCAAAATTTAATAATGGCTTCACCACGCCCTGCCTCGGAGTCCCCCTCTGGGGAGGGGACCATAAATGTCCCCAGGTCGGACTGCCCCTCTGCTGTCGACCTTGGGTGTCTTGACACTTCATCTAATACTTTCACTATCAATTTCTGCAACATTCGTGGCCTTCGTTCTAATTTTCAATCTGTGGAACACCACCTCTCCTCTACTAAACCTCATCTTCTCTTCCTAACTGAAACACAGTTGTCTGTGACTACTGACAGCAGCCCCTTTTCTGTTCCCTCCTACTTGCTCTATCCTCATTTTCAATCCAAAGCTGGATGTTGCGCATACGTGCGTAACGACACCACTTGCTCGTGCCCACAATCTTGAATCTTCAGAATTTTCTACCATCTGGCTAAGACTTCAATGTCACTCTCTAACTAAATTCATCTGTGCTGTATACCTCTCACCTAATTCCTCTGACTATGTAAAATTCTTTGACTATTTGACTTCCAAGGTGGAGCACATCTTATCTCACTTTCCTTTGCTGAGATCTCCATTTTAGGGATTTCAATGTTCACCACCAGCTTTGGCTTTCATCTTCTTTCACTGACCAACCTGGTGAACAAACCTTCAACTTTGCTATCCTTCATGACCTAGAGCAGCTAGTGCAGTTCCCTACCCGTATTCCTGACCGCCTTGGAGACACGCCCAACATTCTTGATCTTTTCCTAACCTCCAACCCTTCTGCTTACTCTGTTAAACTTTCCTCTCCGTTGGGCTCCTCCGACCACAATCTAATTTCCGTTACCAGTTCTATCACTCCAGTGCAGCCTCAGGACCCGCCTAAGCGGAGGTGCTTCTGGCATTTTAACTCTGCTAAGTGGGAGGAACTAAGGCAGTACTATTCTGATTTCCTTGGGATGATTATTGTTTTCATGTCAGAGATCCTTCTCTTTGTGCCGAGCGCATAACAGAGGTGATTATCTCTGGCATGGAGCTATACATTCCTCATACTTTCTCTAACCCTAAAGCTAAAAAGCCTTGGTTTAACTCTGCTTGTTCTCGTGCTGTCAATGATAGAGAGGCGGCTCACAAACGGTTCCGTAGCCATCCAACTGCTGAAACTCATGCCCTATATATTTCTGCCCGTAATCATGCCAAATCTATTCTCCAACTTACTAAAAACTCTTTCATCAATAGAAAATGTCAAAGTCTTTCCAATTCTAACTCCTCTCGAGATTTCTGGCATCTAGCCAATAATATCTCTAACAACTTTACTTCTTCGTCTTTCCCTCCTTTACTTCATCCAGATGGCTCTACAGCTGTCTCTTCTTTTCTAAAGCTGAACTCTTCGCTCAAACCTTTGCTACCAACTCAACTTTGGATGATTCTGGGCATATTCCTCCTACTCCTCCACCCTCTGACTACTTCATCCCTAAAATTAAAATTCTTTATAAAGACGTTTTCCTGGCCCTCTCTGGCCTTGATTCTCGGAAGGCTTACGGTCCGGATGGAGTCCCTCCTGTTGTTCTCAAAACTGTGCTTCCGAACTCGCTCACTGCCTGGTCAAACTCTTTCATCTGTGTCTCTCTACTTCTATTTATCCTTCTTGCTGGAAGTTTGCTCACATTCAACCTGTCCCTAAAAAGGTGACCACTCCAATCCTTCTAACTACCGCCCTATAGCTTTGATTTCCTGCCTTTCTAAAGCCTTTGAGTCTATCCTTAATAGGAAGATAATGAGGCATCTATCAGCTCACAACCTTCTCTCTGATTGCCAGTATGGTTTCCGTAAAGGCAGATCTACTGGTGATCTTCTTACTTTCCTAACTGAATCTTGGTCATCCTCTTTTAGGGACTTCGGTGAAACCTTTGCTGTCGGCCTTGACATATCGAAAGCCTTCGATAGAGTCTGGCACAAATCTTTAATTTCTAAACTACCCTCCTACGGATTCTATCCTTCTCTCTGTACCTTCATCTCCAGTTTCCTTTCCGATCGTTCTATTGCTGCTGTAGTAGACGGTCACTGTTCTTCCTCTAAAACTATCAACAGTGGTGTTCCACAGGGTTCTGTCCTATCACCCACTCTCTTTCTATTATTCATCAATGATCTCCTAAATCTGACTCAATGCCCTATCCACTCCTATGCTGATGATACCACCTTGCATTATTCAACAGCGTTCAACAGACGCCCAACCCAACAACAATTAAATGACTCAAGGCGAGATGCTATAGGACGCCTAACTTCTGATCTTTCACTTGTTTCTGATTGGGGCAGAGAAAACCTGGTTTTGTTCAATGCCTCAAAACTCAATTTCTACAACTATCTACTCGACATAACCTTCCAGACAACTATCCTCTCTTCTTCAATAACACTCAACTTCCCTCTCCTCTACATTAAACACACTCGGTCTATCCTTCACTAAAAATCTAAACTGGAAATTTCACATCTCTACTCTTGCTAAATCAGCTTCCAAGAAGTTAGGTGTCCTGTGGCGTCTTCGTCCATTTTTCTCTCCTCCCAGCTGCTTGCTCTGTACAGGGCCTTATCCGCCCGTGTATGGAGTATGGCTCTCATGTCTGGGGATCCACACACAGCTTTACTAAACAAGGTGGAATCTAAAGCTTTTCGTCTTATCAACTCTTCTCCTCTAACTGACTGTCTTGATTCTTTAAGTCACCGCCGCAATGTTGCATCTTTATCTGTCTTCTACCGCTGTTTTCATGCTGTCTGCTCTTCTGAACTTGCTAACTGCATGCCTTCCCCTCCTGCGGCCTCGCTGCACAAGACTCTCTACTTCTTCTCATCCCTATTCTGTCCATCTTCCTAATGCAAGAGTTAACCAGTATCTTCACTCCTTCATTCCCTACACTGGTAAACTCTGGAACTCTCTACCTGTGTCTGTATTTCCACCTGCCTATGACTTAAACTCTTTCAAAAGAGCAGTGTCAAGACACCTCTTACGTTAACTGGACCCTCCTTTTAGATTTTTTTGTTTTTTCTCTTTCTCCTACTTTCCTCTTAACAGGGCCTGGCAACCAGTGGGATTTTTTTTTTTCCAACACTTTGTTTTCCCTTGTAATGTAAAAAAAAAAAAAAAAAAAAAAAAGTTTGCGCGTGGGGCTCTCATCAGGAGTGAAATCACTCTGGAAAAAGTGAGGAAGCTAAGGTTGCGTTACAGGAAGTAGCCAAAGCATGTAGTTTAGTCAGAATGGAAGCCAGGGAAAAATATTGGAAGTCTTTTTTTAAGGCAATAGCTGCAACAAGGACCACTATAGAAATATGGGGTTATGTTAATAGGGTGCGAAGAGTGCAAAGAGGTGTTAAAGTGGTGAGTAATCCCCAAAATGTGGCTGATGAGTTGATTGCTAAATGGGCACATGCAACCAGCAAATATACTGTGCCGAAGGAAGTTAGAAAAAAAATTGCTAAGAATGAGTTTGAAAGAAATGCATTCAAAGGTTCTTGTTTAAATAGAAATGCCCCTCGTGTGCTGCTATCATCAGGGAGGAACTGCTGGCTGCTGTGAAGAAAGGGGAATCCAATGCTTCTGTTACTGTTGGAATTACATACGACTTTTTAATTTCTTGGCGAGTATGGAGAATGACCCATTGCTTGATTTATTCAATATGAATTTCAGGTTGGGTAAATTGCCATGACAGTGGAAGGAAGCGATTATAGTTCGAGAACCAAAGAGCAGCGGAGGACACAGGCCAGTGTCCTTGACATCATGTTTGTGTAAGATGATGGAAAGAATAATATTGAAAAGACTTTTGTACTTGCTTGGTGATAGTATTTCTAATAATGTGTATGGTTTTGTAAAAGGTAGGACCACATCTGACTGTATGGTTGCTTGCTTTTTCATCCCATATGGTTATTGTAGCGTTTTTGTAGATTTACAGGGTGCCTTTTGATAAGGCAGATATTCATATGATATTGTATAAATTGACAAGGAGTGCAAGGGTTTTGCATGATGGAAAATTTTCTGTTGTCCGTCATTTTAAGTTGAGAACTCCCCAGGGAGGGATTATTAGATCCTTTTTATTCAATATTGTAATGAATAGAATTGCGGAGAAAGAATATCCACCTGGCGTGAAGATATATTGCTCCAGTCTTCATCGGTGGCTAAGGTGCAGATTGCATTGACTCAACTCAGCTATTGTTGTGTTGCCTTAGGGCTGGTTGTTAATGAAATGACAACATTTCAGTGTAGGGGCCAGGGTAGCACTACACTAACATTATATAGTAAGGAACTTCGGAAGTCTGTAAAGGTTGCTGAACTGCAGCACATACTAGAAGTCATGGCAGGCTACAGCCACTACGTTTTATGGCCTGCTCAGGTCTTGGCGTCGGGATTCCAGTCCTTCGTATGATGTACATATCTACTGTAAGATCATTTATGGACTATGCTGCACCATGTTATTTGTGCTGAGGATGGAGAGGATACGCAAACTTGAACTACTGCAAAATAAGGCCAAGAGAATGGTCAACATAATGCAATGGTTGATATGATGTGACTGTAATTGAATTTGCCGAGTGTTTGTGACAGAATACAGGAACTGTGTGTTAAGACTGTTGTTAAACATGTTAGACTGGGCAGACATATGAATATTGTGAAAGAGCTGCAATGTACTAGGAGTAAATCTGCCTTTGTACGGCATGTTAAGGAGCTCATGATAAAGTACAAAGTTGCACACCTGTGTTGTCCTTTACAGGTGAGCGACAACGGTACTGTCCCTCCATGGAAGAAAGTGGCAATGGAGGTGATAATTGAGCTTTTATCGATGAAGAAATGTGAATGTGTTATTGGATATCAGAAGGCTATGTACTGTCATATGATAGACTGCATTCCAAAAGAAAATACCATACATGTATTTTATAATGGATCAGTGAGTGAGTTTGGTCGAGCTGGTTGTGGTGTATTAATGTTTGACTACAACAGGCGGCATTACTCGTGTGAAAGTACAGTAGCTACTTGATTTTCTGATCGCATATCATCCAGTCAGGCTGAATTGTCTGCTATTTATGTTGTTCTTCGTGAAGTGTTAACTATAGGGAAGGATGTGCGTATTTTTGTGGACAGTAGGGCGGCGTTAGATTCTCTTAATAATCGGAAACCTGTATATGCAGACATTGTGTCATTATGTAAAGCCATTTTGAGGAAAATTAATGTTACATTTTATTAGGTAACCTCTCATGTTGAAATTCCCCAAAATGAAAAGGCAGATGTATTGGCCAAGTGTAGTGGTAAGAGGGATGAGACTGATGTGACATGTCATCTGTCTATTCGGCAAATAAGGATTGTAACTAGAAAGAAATAGTATTGTATGGAAAGAACTAAGATGGCTAGGGAACATGCCAACAGTGGTACATTTGAACACTATGATACGATTGGTAACCATGTTACTGTTACCTAAGGAACAGATGGTGTAAGAAATGATGCGGTGAAGATGAGGAAGATGTTAGGTTACAAGTATTACTGGCAATACAATGACGTATTCAACATAGAAGCAGCACGGTGCAGAGTGTGTGGGGAAGAAAAATGATCACTGGTGTACTGAGGTGTTCATGTGTGAGGGAGTTTCGGAACGATAACATTATTAATGTGAAGCAACAGATTATATGGATGTTACAGAATGGAGTGGTGAAAGAAATGATAAAGAAGTACAAGGCTTTGGCTCCCCGGCTGTGATTTTTGACGGGATGACTCAGCGTCAATTTGTCAAGGATTTTTACTTTTGTGCTTTCTGAGCAATTTTCAGCTATGTTCATTTGCCTTGTGGATGTATGATATTTTTCTACATTGTAATTGTTGTAGAAGTTATTTCCCATGATTGGTGTGTTGTTTATAAATTATGGATGTTGTACTGGGTGAACTTAGCTATCTACTTCATCCAGTTGTCTGTAAATTAGCAAAAAACATAATCAATCAATCAATCATCCGCTTGCTGGCACTGCTCTTTGCAAATCAAAGGGTGGAATTCCTAATTTAAAGATGATATTGTTGTGTGCATTTCCTGGTATGCTACAGTGATCACTGTGATTTAATTGACAAGGACTGACATATGAACATACGACCAGTCAAAATTTTAGGGAGAGGTGTTTTTCAACATTAACTTATTCAATAATGAATTCCGGTAACAAGGTGATGCCGAGGCATCTGGAAACACACACACACACACACACACACACACACACACACACACACACACACACACACACACACACACACACACAGAGAGAGAGAGAGAGGTTTCTAACCTTTTCTTGTTTGAGGCATCCTTTGCAAGCCTTTATGAAGTCCCCTGCGCTCACATTAGGAATTACAAATAATCACAATTTTACAATGTATTTGTAGTTGCTTACACAGAAGAAAATTCTTAAAATTAAGTTTTTGGTGTTTTTAAACATACAGAAGCTCATTACTGATGCTTCATAATAAATTATTTAAAAAATGTAAAAGACAAACAAACTACTCACGAACTCAGCTAGATACAGTACACCCCTCCTGCTGCCTTCGCAATGTGGAAGGTATCTGAAGGATGAGAAAACGTAGCGAGAGAGTGGCAACACCTCAGACACTTGTGCAGCAGCACAGGGTATAGTCATTATGAACCATGTGCAGTATAGACTATGAGCTTGATACACACCCCGTGCACCACCCCGAGGTCAGATCGAGACCAGGTTTATTTTGTTCCTTGGACCTTCTCCCCCCCAAAAAAAAGGGTGCCACTATCACCAAACTGGGATGAACTACCCGTGTGACGTCATTTTCTAATTGGCCGCCCAGAAATTTGCGATTTTAGGTTTTCGCCTATATCTCGGCAACTATGGCACATAGAGATGTGATTTTGGTGTCTATACCTATGTTTTTGACGACGAGGAATCACATAAAAACAAACACAAATCTCTCTGAACTTTATTTAACCATCAAAATGTGTATTTATTCATTTCCACACTAAATAAAAATAAACAAAGTCCGCTGTTTAAGCCATGTCGTCTCGTCCGTAAAAGCAATCCACGAACGAGCCCAATACGTGGATGTGACGAGAGCGAAGGCGGGTCTGGAAACAGAGTCGTATGATGGACAACACCATAAAGATCTCAGACCTTCGGAGATCAAGAAAAGTGAGAAGCGTGTTGAACAGACCAAGTCTGCCATTCAGAGTTTCCTCAACCCCTTTGATGTATCAGATTACGACAAGCTATACTGTATTTCATCTGGTGCACATGTCCCGCATTCAGTGGAAAGGGATGTGATGACCGCAGAGGAACTTGGGAAGCAAGCAAAAGGAGACTTCATCACTCATCGCCTGGAGACAAAGGAGAACTACTTTTCTCCGGTGAATAAAATGAAGCTGAAAACCTTCCAGAGCAGCACGAGGACAGTGAAGTTGAAGACAGCACAGAATAAGATCATTACATATAAACAGCACAGCAGTGTAGCCCTACAACTCCTCGTCAAGTCACAAGGACATGGGCGCGTTGACGTAGATGAATTGCTCAAATATCCCTTGAGCCCAGTTCCATACAGTCTTGGTACAGCTGATGGTTACATGGCTAAAAACGACAAATCGAAGGGACTACAGTTTTTGGTGAAGGATTTGGATAATGCTCTAATTCCATCGGATGGGAACACCATGTTGATCCAAGACGGCAATGCTCTGTTCCACACCTTGGCAGATATTCCAAACAACTTCATGTTTATTGCACAGCGAATATTTGACAGTATGCCAAAAGGCATTGACCTCCTGTTCAACACCGATAAGTATCATGAGGGTTCAATCAAGGACATGGAACGAGAACAACGTGGTGCCAGTGAGAAACTTATTATCAGGGGCCCACTGACGAAAAAGCCAGCAGACTGGAGAACCTTTCTCATGAATGCCGAGAACAAATCACAGCTTGTGGACGTGATAAACGATGTCGGGTGTTCTGACTCCTTTGCCCCCAAACTTGCTCAAAGGAAAGTTGTCTCAGTTGTCTATGGTCATTGTTATCAGTTGGAGAGTCCTGATGGAGAGACACTCATAAAATAAGAGATTCCAGGGTTGTACTCTGACCAGGAAGAAACAGACACCAGGGTGATTCTTTACTGTGCATATGCCCAGGAGCAAGGCTATGACGGGGTACGGATAAGGAGTCCAGACAGTGATGTTTTCTTCATTGCCCTGCACCATGCGAGGAAGTATGAACTGACCATAGTTTTCGACACCGGCACTGGTAACAAAAGAAGGCTCATCAATATCTCTGATTTGGCAAGGCAGTATGGCTAGGTTATGTGTACTGCCCTGATGGCCTTGCACGCTTTCACACACTGTGACTCAACCAGTGCCTTTAAAGGGATTGGAAAGATCAAGCCGATAAAATTGCTCCAGAAATCAGAAGTCTTTCAAGAGACAATATCGGAACTTGGGGATTCATGGCAAATCTCTGACAGCTTGCACAAGGGACTAGAGGTGTTCACTTGTGCCATTTATGGCAAGGGCCGGTTCGATAGTGTAGACGCAGCTCGTGTCGCTATCCTCAAGGAAAAATGCGGTGGTGCAGACGGGAACATCTTACTCACACGGAACGTGGACCTCAGTCAACTACCTCCTTGTCAGGAAGCTCTTCACCAACACATGAAACGTGTCAACTATTAGGTTGGCATCTGGAAAGCCGCGCATTTGCCTCAACCAGACATACCCTCGCCAACTGACGGAAATGGATGGGTGAGAGTTTGTGGCAAAATCCAACCTCTCTGGTTTAAAGGACCACTGGTTCCTGCAGAGCTTGCTGAAGAAGACGACAGCTTACCGAGCGACGATGGAATGTCATCAGATGACACAGACGGTGGCGACATGGACTCCGATGGGGACATGCTGTCAGGAAGTGACAGTGAAGAAGACTGAATATTTCAGAGGACTGAACATTACAGAAATTGACAGTCATAAGGACTGAATGGAGAATTCTATTATGAATACTTTCGAAATTGACGCATATCACTCAAAATTTTGTTTTTGTGGAATAAAAGTGGAGAAATACACATTTTGATGGTTAAATAAAATTTGGAGAGATTTGTGTTTGTTTTTATGTGATTCCTCGTCATCAAAAATATAGGTATAGACACCAAAATCACATCTCTCTGTGCCATAGTTGCCGAGATATAGGCGAAAACCTAAAATCGCAAATTTCGGGGCGGCCAATTAGAAAATGACGTCACACGGGTAGTTCATCCCAGTTTGGTGATGGTGACACCCATTTTTCTTTTTGGGGGAGGTCCAAGGAACAAAACAAACCTGGTCTTGATCTGTCCTGGGGGGCGGTGCATGGGGGGTGTAACGAACCCATGGACTTGTATGGGTTGGCTGGCATTTCTTTATCCAATTGAGAAAGGTACTAGAGAGTGTTGGTAGTACGAAAATGATTTTTGCCCTGAATTTTGTCGGCGCTCTCATTAGATCTCACGGGACCCCTTGGTACAACGGCACACCGGTTGGGAACCATTGATGTAAAGGTTTGCAACGTAGGGAAGATATTGCAATCCCACAGTGAGGAATTCAGTCCCCCACCTTTATGTGTAACCCCATACAGTTGCCATTCTTCTCATCGCAATCATGGCAGATTGAGATATAGCAGATGTTGCTGTTCAGGTTAACTTGGCCAAGCAGTCCAATAATCTGTTTCTGAAAACCACCAAATTTATTTTCTCATTAAGGTAAATCTTATGGTTTAGTGTGTGTGTGTGTGTGTGTGTGTGTGTGTTGATCAGTTACATGGTATAAACATACAGAGTGGGACCTAAAGCTTACAGCTGGATGATAGGCGAAGCCACGGCTCACGTCAGTAGATATTATCAAGCTACTATAATGATATTTAGGTAAACTGCCTACCGTGGTGTTCACGAGACATTGCTGTTAATCCAGACTGAATTACCAGTTGAAAAGAAACCAGCAGTCAGGCTGCTAAATTGACAAGTCTAGTATTATGTCCACTCTTTGCCACCCGCATATTTATGTACTGGCATGTGTCAGATAACAATTAAAACTAGAAATGTACTGATTCCGAGATTCACTAATAATTAATATGCAACAAAACAACGCAAACGTTAAGGACCTGAAATAAAGACATGGAAAGAAAATTTGTACTGGTTTTCGGTTTTATTTATTTATTCATACATTTTTCTTCATGTGAGCATAGTCTCTATTGTAACCTCCAGAGATACAGCATGTCACTTGAAGTCATTGGTATGTTCAGGTTTCCTTATTACCATCTCGTAGTTTGATAACGAAACCTGCAAAGACCTCCCTAGTTTTAACAATGGTACCACAATAAAAAGGAAAATATATAGATTATCAAAACAAAATAAAAAGTAGATATAATTAAATACAATGTCGTGGAGAAGGATATAATAGCTTGATAAGATTCAATAATATATTGTAATTATATTTGATTTTACTCCGGATAAATAAAGAAAAGACAAATTCCCGTTGTATCGTTTTCCTTTTTTTTCAAAGGAATTTCTTGAAATTTTATGTAAGAATAGATTTACTTTTTTGGAATCTTTCACTCATTACTTTTTTGTTTTATTTATACTGTAAGTCTTGAATAAGTTAGGAAAACAATCCTTGGTAAGCTCTTGAGAAAAGGTCGAAATGAATATAATTGACAGATTTTTTTCGAAGGAGAAAAATAAGGGTAGACCAGATTTTATTCAAGACTATAATCTGTTGAACTCTTTTAACAATAAATTAATTATCAAACCGAAGTCAAATCCATTAATAAAAAAGAAAAAAAATATATGGCAAAAGTTTTTTTTTTTCGTGGTTTCATCCATATCTCCACATCTCATCCTTCAAACTCCTCCACTCCCCTCTACTTATCCCTCCTTTTCCTCCACACTCGATACATATGAAGACATTTGAAAAAATGTGCTAAATCACAGTAAATAATGACAGGGTGACTCAATTAAATGTTAGTTTAGCACATGCAAGTTCATCAGGGCTTGGCGGAGCTTGGAGAGGCGGAGCAGGTCCAAAGTTGCCTTGGTATGCTGTGGTGTGAGGGCGTGGTATGGTGGTGATAACAATGCACTTCCACTCGCTTCACTGCCCTGTGTGTGTGTGTGTGTGTGTGTGTAATTCACTGTTTGATCTGCTGCAGTCTCTGACGAGACAGCCAGACGTTACCCTACGGAACGAGCTCAGAGCTCATTATTTCCAATCTTCGGATAGGCCTGAGACCAGGCACACACCACAGACCGGGACAACAAGGTCACAACTCCTCGATTTACATCTCGTACCTACTCACTGTTAGGTGAACAGGGAATACACGTGAAAGGAGACACACCTAAATATCTCCACCCGGCCGGGGAATCGAACCCCAGTCCTCTGGCTTCTGAAGCCAGCGCTCTAACCACTGAGCTACCGGGCTGTGTATTTGTGTGTGTGTGTGTGTGTGTGTGTGTGTGTGTGTAAGTAAGTAAGTAAGTAAATGATTATTGCTAATAACAATAACAATACATAACATAATACGTACAGTGTATATATTACGTATAATATGTATAGTGTATATATTAGCCACGGTCCGTCGAGCCGTAGCTCCTTGACGGACGTTCATCACATTAATATAGGATTAGGTAACAAATCACAACGCCTGAACAAGTTGTGAGGAGGAACCAACAAGTATAATAAGAAAAAAAAAATAGAAAATAATAAAAAAAATGGAAAAAAAATAGAAAGCAAAGACATCATACGATTGTAGAACAAAACGGAAAGTTACACAAAATTATACATTTTGTTGTGAGATCAGATAAACTTTAATATCCTTCTTGAATATTTCAAAAGTATTAGTTGTAAGTAGAATCTTTTTATCAAGAGGCAGACTATTGAAGAGTTTAGGCCGTGAACTAATGATGCTGTTTTTTTTAAATAGTGTAGTTCTAAAAACTGGACAAATTAGATTAACGTTATTATTTCTAGTGTTTGCAACATTGTCAATTAACTTGAATATCGTGTTTTGTTTCAGGTTTTTGAAGATTAGCAATAACATAAAATATTTATGAATACAAGAAAACTTCATCAACTTTGCCTCAGAGAATATATGATAAGTGGAATCAATTTTTTTTTTACGGAAAAAGATGCATCTTAAAATTTTGTTTTGGGCAATGGTTAATCTGTTAAGGAAGGACGGCCATGTGCACGCCCATATCAAGACACGGTACATAAGGTGTGGGTGACAAAGGGTATAATAATACACGCTGATCATACCTTCTGTGGTTAAGTTATTGCGAATTCTATACACTATACAGGATACCAATAATCTTTGAAATTGCTAAACATGTCTGATCAATGTGGTGCTTTAGATTTATATTTTGATCAATGGCGACTTCAAGAAATTTAGTGTGGGTGACTTGTCGTATTACTTGACCATCCAGTAGAACAGGATTTATTGAATGTTTTACTGATCTACTTTGAAAAAAGATATACCATTTGTTTTTGAAATATTGATTATTAATCTATTTGCATTAACCCATGATTTTATGTTGTTTAATTCCGAAATTAGATTTGAGTGGAGGAGGTCTAGGTTTTTATCCTTTAAGAGAAGTGTCGTATCATCAGCATATATTACAAATTCAAGTTTTTACTAACATTAACAATATCATTGATATATATAAGAAAAGTATCGGTCCGAGAACAGAGCCTTGTGGTACACCTTTGTTAATGGATCTTAAAGGAGAATAACAATGATTACAGTAAACAGCCTGTTTTCTACAAGTAAGATAGTTCTGAAAAAGCTTTAGTGGTACACCTCTCATTCCTAAATGTTCTAATTTCCGTAGCAGAATCTCATGATCTAAAGTGTCAAATGCTTTGGATAGATCTATAAATACACCTACTGCATTTTTTTTTTTTTTCTTCTAAGGCTAAATACACATTGTTATAACAAGTTGAAGTAATGCAGACTCAGTGGATCGGTGTGCTCTGAAGCCACGCTGATATTCTGTTAAAAGGTTGTTAGCTTCAAGATAATTAGATAAGCGAAAAGAAATAATCTCAAAAATTTTGTTAAATGCTGGAAGTATGGAGATGGGTCTATAATTATCTATTTCGCATCTCTCACCTGATTTAAAAATAGGAATAACTTTAGCTATTTTTTATTGGTTTGGAAATTTACCGGCTTTTAAAGAGAGATTAATGATATGAGTTAAAGGAGTGGATATAAGGTGTGAGGTGTACTTTAATACTTTTGGTGATATATCGTCATAGCCCAGGGGTATCCGATTTTAAGGAATTTAGGATTTTTTCAACTTCAATTTTATCAGTAGGTGCCAAAAACAGGGAAAAGTACGTTGAATTTGTTAGATAAACTTTGTAGTTACTTTCTTCATTTAAGACGTGTATTTTTTTGGAAATGTTCATTGAATTTATTGGCAATGTCATTATAATGTGGCTGTAACTCAATAATGCGCTGAATGTTACCTGACTTACCCAAGAGAAAATTTATGGTAGACTACTGGCTTTTAGGGTCACCTTGGTTATTCTTAAGTTTATTCTTGTAGTATAATCTTTTTGCACTCCTTAAGGTTGACTTTAGTGTGTTACGGAAGCGTCTATACTGGTCTCTGTAAGTTAAAGGTCATTATTTTGCCAACTTCTCTAAGCGGCGCTTTTCTTTGATGATAATTTTCAGTGCAGAAGTAATATATGGAGTGCAGAAGTAATATACGAACTATTTGCATGCTTTTTATTTTGACGGATATTTCTTATAGGAAATTTTTTTCAAATAATTCACTAAATATAACGAAAAACAAGTTATAAGCCTCTTCAGCGCAAGTTGAGTTTAATATGGAATTCCAGTTAACTAGTGAGAGGTCGTTTGCAATATTTTCTAGGGATACTTTAGTGTAGCGTCTTTTACTGATGTAATGTGGTGTGTGAGTTATTGGGTTAAGCCTGAATTGTGAAACAGTGGGAAAATGATCGGATATATCTGTTTGAATAATGTAATTACCGTTATTCTCTTCTGGTTCGTTCGTCCAGATATGGTCAATGAGTGTAGCTGAAGTGCTTGTCACTCTGGTTGGTTTTGTCATTAATGGGTAAAGGGAAAAGGAATACATTAAATTTGTAAATTCAAAAACATTATTTTCTTTACTTTTCAGTAAATTCAAATTAAAATGTCCAAAGATATGTAAGCCATGAAAATTTTGATCAATAACTGAGGAGAGAATATCGGTCATTACATTAAGAAATATTTGAAAGTTACCACTTGGAGGTCTATATATGCACAAAAACAGATATTTCTTACCAACAATTGTAGTTACATCACCTAAAGTTTCAATAGAAGAATTAGAAATTACAAGTAGTTTTTGCACAGAAGTATTATAGTCAGTCGCTACATACATGGCAACACCACCACCGTGAACGTTTCTGGAATTAGTATACATGTGATAACCAGTTAATTCGTACATAAAACATATATGAGGATCCAATCTAATTTATGTAAACCCTGTTACGTCAAAATTTTTGTCACTGTGTGTGTGTGTGTGTGTGTGTGTGTGTGTGTGTGTGTGTGTGTGTGTGTGTGTGTGTGAGAATGGACAAGACCTTGGGTGGATGAATGAGCGAGTAGGTTGGTGGACGTTGAGTAGACAATGAAAGGATGGGTAGTTGGATTAGTCTGTGGTTGTGGTTTTGGACTGGTACAACTGTTCCTGAAAATAAAGGACAGACAAATTCCCAACTACTCACAATCATGTGAAATATGCACAGACACAGATAACAGTAGATCTGGATTTGACACGGCATTGCGGAGCCGCGCCGCCACTGCAGTAACGTACCCAAAGCGGTCGACTGGTAGTACGCGGCAGCTGACTGTTAAAGTTATATTTTTGTAAAGTTTTATACAATATAAGGTGCATTTTTTAAGGAAATACTAATCATTACTAAATACCGCAGCAGTGGGAAGGCGTGTACATTTGTGGAGGCTGTGAGGTGCATCAGATTAAAGGCTCGGCTGACCTCTACCTGGAGGAAACATTATTATTTTATTATTATTATTATGTACATATTTGTGGCAATTTGTATACACCCATGTCTACTGCGAATGAGTCATTTTAAAATCTCAGGCGAGCAGAGAGATGGCCAACGGTTTAGCCAACGGACAGTCACTCAAGTCACTCGGTTCAAGTCAGTCGTGCTAGGGATACCGCTGCAGCCAAGAGTGAGGGGTTATAATTGTTACGTGCATGTTCAGGCATTTTGACATATCTGTGGAGACAATGAAACATTGAAATGTGAATGCTGTTGAAAGAGTTTTGTCCAACAATGGATTTACAGTGAAAGTGTGAAGAGCTTGTGTCGAGGCTCACATGAAAATGTTATTATGCGCGTGTGTGATGCAGTCGCTAGTGATGTCACTATGCAATGAGTAATGAAGTACAGTGAGGTGATTAAGGAGTGAACATTGTGAGTGGTGTATCCAACCGTGACGTGTGTAGGGTGACGCCGAGTGTTGTATGCGGACTGTGGAGTTAAGTCAGTGGTACAGTGGAGAAGATCTGCTAGTGGTGACTTGAGGCGTACAATGTGAAACACTACAGTGAAATATAATGAGAGGTCACACAAAATGGCAGAGTGAGAGGCTGTAACTGGGACGTAATCCGAGACGCGTGCAACTGGTGGCAGTGACTGCAGTTATGACATCTGGTGCCATATAGATAGTCAGTTTGGGAAAAGATAGTGACACTGGTGAAGAACAGTGACATGTTATTGACATCACTGTGACGTGGAAGTGTACTGTGGAGTTGCTGTTAAGTGTTAAACTCACCTGATTACTAACGTGACTGCAACAAACCGATGAATGATTAATAGTGACTAGAATGGTAGGAAACAATGCCTAGGCAGTGACTGATAGTGACTACTGCGATATATTTCTTCGCGTTAATGATGTAAAAAAAATAAAGCCCGCCTACGCGCTTTGTAAATAGTCTTCCTAAAAAAAAAAAGTTGCATTTTTGTTAATGAAATTATATAGAGTACGCTAGTGCAACATCTGTGACATATATAAGGGGTGGGATAGTAAGACACCAACAGTGATGTCCACGCCAAGCGCAAACCTGGTGTCGCCACAGGAGGTAACACACGGTCACAGAGTGATGACAAGAGGCGTAAACTCACAGGTGTGAAGAAGAGATGAGCCAAAATCATGTAAAGTAATTTATAAGTGATACAAAATTTGCATTTTGTGTTTGAAATACAGCTGTAAGCTTCAAGTTGTATTTAAACATCCACCTGGTACTATATAAATTCTCGTGTTTGACTCGTATAACTGAGCGGTACAATGACACGGTTGAATGGATTTAGATATCGCTTTCAGGCATTGAATTAAATACAGTTAGCTTGCTTCACAGTGATTTTCATAGATTCATGTTGGCTAGGAGCTGAGATTTTGAGGTTTGAAATTTAAGGTCCGTTCTCCGGCTTTGGGTACGTTACTGCAGCGCGGCGATTTTCGTGTCAAATCCAGATCTACTGTTATCTGTGGCACAAACATACTATATGATAGCGAGGTAATAAAGAAGATACAGAACTCTAATACAGTTCAAGTACCATTGGCAGGAATAGCGTCACGATGACTTCTTCAGTGGACGTATAATTATCAACCGATCCATATGCAATGTATGAAATCCTTATTGGTAATCTACAACTGAAGAAAAAAAATATTTATTTCTAAGAAGAATATACAAGCAGAAATTAAGAGCGTAGCACTTCCTGTATGGACCAGTATAGTAGTAGAATGATCGATGATTAAGGTGAAATATCGAGAATAGTAATAAAAAAAAAGGTAAAATGCTTGCATGGATACCAAAAGAGATAAAGTAAGAGATATCAGATGGATAATTTTATCTTACCTACGCTGGAGAACCATTTAAAAGGGTTTACCATATACGTAAATATCTGAAAAGTCGTAGCAAAATGTATAAGGTTAAGGAAATTAAACGCAACACTATAGTGAAAAGAATAAAGAAGTACGTACAATACAACATGCCGAATTGACAAATAAACCTCCATTGTCGCTTAGTGAAGCAAACAGCCTTGGAATCAATCAGAGTAGCATCGATCACTTAGGCAAACACTCACGAAAACTGGGCCGGATGAAAGGTCAACAGTTATTTGTCCTGTTTTGCTCTTGCCTTACTCGGAAAGAAGAAGAAGAAGAAGGAAAAAACCTAATATTCCTTATTACTTTGAGTAGACGATTGTTTCTGGTGTTAGTTTAATCTATCGATACGTTAAATATATATACAGGTAAATTGATTAAATGTAAATTAATAAATGCAAGTAACAATAAATGACGTGGAAAAGAACACTATAAGACTAAAAAACACCAGCTCTCTCTCTCTCTCTCTCTCTCTCTCTCTCTCTCTCTCTCTCTCTCTCTCTCTCTCTCTCTCTCTCTCTCTCTCTCTCTCTCTCTCTCTCTCTCTCTCTCTCTCTCTCTCTCTCTCTCTCTCTCTCTCTCTCTCTCTCTCTCTCTCTCTCTCTCTCTCTCTCTCTCTCTCTCTCTCTCTCTCTCTCTCTCTCTCTCTCTCTCTCTCTCTCTCTCTCTCTCTCTCTCTCTCTCTCTCTCTCTCTCTCTCTCTCTCTCTCTCTCTCTCTCTCTCTCTCTCTCTCTCTCTCTCTCTCTCTCTCTCTCTCTCTCTCTCTCTCTCTCTCTCTCTCTCTCTCTCTCTCTCTCTCTCTCTCTCTCTCTCTCTCTCTCTCTCTCTCTCTCTCTCTCTCTCTCTCTCTCTCTCTCTCTCTCTCTCTCTCTCTCTCTCTCTCTCAAGTCGTGTCTAGGGCATAAGGCTAAGAAGAGAGAAGCAATAGAAGCCCTTGAATGCGCTCTTCGATACTGCAGGTCCGGGTCGGGGAGAGCTGGCGAGGCAACGGTGAAAATGTTGTGTGTGTAACGAGGGTTTCACAGAAGGGAACAGGCATAGGGGAGGGAAGGATGAATGATTCACGCTCGCCACACACAGGCCTGCGAGAACCTGGCGACTCGATCAGCGGGGCAGGGTGGCACGGAGCGGCTTCAACACCCCTACACCCACAAAAATAATGGTAATAAAAAAGGTAACGTAAGGAAATTAATAGATAAAGTGATAATTGTAACAGTAAACAATGCAGGATCAATATAATACTTTGAAAAATAAATACAAACATAAAAAAAATGAAAAATCATTGGCAAATATTACTTAGTGAACAAATATATGAATAGACACGTTAAGGAAATAATAAATGTTATGATGATAATAATAATAATAATAATAATAATAATGATAATAATAATGATAATAATAATAACAACAACAATAACTAGTGCAGAAAATAAACCATTGAATGCCCATCTTTTACAATTGTCATCGCGGAATGTTTGGAGAAAGTGGAAGTAAAGAAGGCTCATGGAGATAAACCAGCGAAAAATCATGCATATTTATATACAAGTTTCTTAACCTGCACCAAATAATTTTCATAATCCTGATGAGGAAACCACGGAAGTTAAAGAAGTAACGAACCTTTCAAACAGTACCACAATGAACACCACGCAACACCGCCACCAACACCACTTTCTCAACCACAGCTCTTCACCACCTAAGGCCCCCACCACTTCCAACCACCACTCATTAGCACTACCACCACCACCACCACTAACACCAAGCACACACGCTAAACACAAACAAGAGCGTACAAACAGAAACACTGCAGTGTCCTGTCGCACTCTGCTATCTGTAAATGTGAAAAAAAGTATAAAAAGAGATAAAAAAAAAAGAGGGAAATATCGCTTCTATTTAGTTCTGCCGCATCACAGTACGCGGGGATGAATTACAGTGAGGGATGCAGCAGTAAACACGAGGCAAATAGACAAGTCGCGTCGGGGCGCGCGCACAACAAACCGTCGCAAAATAAACCCACTGGAAATATGCACGAGATAAACCTGCCTCGTGTGTGTGTGTGTGTGTGTGTGTGTGTGTGGGGATGGGGGCAGTGGGAGGTAGTGATGGGAGAAAGAGTGAAGGAATGAGTAGAGGTAGAGGGAACGTTGGTAAGACAGGGTTGAAGTAGAGGAAGGAGGACGACAGGGAGGTTAGCATGAAGGGTAAGTTAGAGGAAGGGAAGGAGAGGAAGGTATAGTTAGAAGAAAGGTGGGATGGAGAGATAGTTGGAAGGAACGAGAGATGAGGTGAAGGGAAGGAAGGAGGGAAAGAAAGTTATTTGTATGGGTTGTAGGAAGGACTAGATGACTAACAGAAGGGAAGGAGAACGGAGAATTGGAGGGATTTTGGAAGTGAGAGGTAGGGGGGAAGGACAGACAGAGTTGGAGGAAAAGTGAAAAGGGAAAGAGAGTTGGAGGAGTGGAGCGAAGGGGCAAACTGGATTGGCAGGAAGGTAAGGAAGGAAAAGACTGTTGGAGGTATGAAATGAGGGAAAGACTGGGGAAAGAAGAGTTAATTGATATTTTAAAGTGTTACAGGTAGACACAACAGAGGCTTATGATGGTACGTGTGTGTGTGTGTGTGTGTGTGTGTGTGTGTGTGTGTGTGTGTGTGTGTGTGTGTGTGTGTGTGTGTGTCTGTGTGTGTGTCTGTGTGTCTGTGTGTTTTCTCTCCACAAGGCCATAAATTTAAGTTGAATTAAAATTTAAAGGTAAAACTGTATGATAAATGAGTGAATAATTTGCATACATACAACACTCTCATTACAAGTATCTAGATATACTGCATTCAGTCACACTATCATAATTATGCTGCAAAACTGGTGATGTTTTATTTTCATTCATGGTAAGAAAGACATACACTGAAAGATGAAGCAGTACTTGCTAGAGAGACAGCAAAGACTACACGACGAAGGAAGCTGATGTCAGGAACCTGGTGTCTTTAGCTTCATTTACGCTGAAAGACCAAACTTTTTTTTTTTTTTTTTTCTTATGTAAGACGGGTACTGAACCAAAAGCAACAGAAGGGAATTAAAAAAAAAAAAAGGAGACGCCATTCCCTGCCACCCCTAAATTGCCAAATTATAGATGGTAAATTTCTTGAAACTTGCCTTATCAACAGTAAGTAGTCAGGAAGTAAACTTAATGGCAATGAATATCATTTTTTTTTCATTCCAGAACATTCAAACTCTATTTACTATTATTCATTTATACGAATACAAACAACAGAGAAGTACTCGCACCTATTCATATGCACACACATACATGCCTCATGCAAGCACCACCGGCAAGTCATTAATATATACATATACTGCAACACTGCATGCAGTTTGAATCCAAACATGAATTCTCTTCTGGCACGTGCGTGTCCTATCTACACACTCATGTAGAAAAGTCACACATGTTCTCTTCATATGTGTGTGAAGGTAAATAGAACCAAATTCCTTTTAGAGTTACCAGGTAAATGCCAGGTGCGACACTTTCACAACTTTGAATTTAAGCACAAATTCTCTTACGGCATGTGCTTTCTCTACACAGTTACAGTTCTCTTGTTCACTGCGCTATGAACTAAACGAGAATCTCCAAATATCTTGAAACCATCTTATCATCATTATCTTCATCACCGCCACCGTCAGAATTCATTATCATCACCAAAAGTCAGTAGCAACATATTTCTATACCTCCTCCTCCTCCTCCTCCTCCTCCTCCTCCTCTTCCTCCTTCTCTTCCTCCTCCTCATCCTCCTCCTCCTCCTCCTCCTCTTCCTCCTCCTCTTCCTCTTCCTCCTTCTCTTCCTCCTCCTCATCCTCCTCCTCCTCCTCCTCCTCTTCCTCCTCCTCTTCCTCCTCCTCCTCCTCCTCCTCCTCCTCCTCCTCCTCCTCCTCCTCCTCCTCCTCCTCCTCCTCCTCCTATTTTCCTTTACAATTATGAACATACTTATTTTTTTTTCTACCTTCTTGATCTCCTCGTTCTCGTCTTTACCGATTCGTTCTTTTTCCTTTTCTTCCTTCTTTTCATTCACTTGGTTATCCTGTTCCTCCTATCTTTCAACCTCCTCCTCCTCCTCTTCCTCCTCCTTCTTTTCTTCCTCCTGCTCCTTTCTTCTTCTTCCTCCTCCTCCTCCTCCTCCTCCTCCTCCTCCTCCTCCTCCTCCTCCTCCTCCTCCTCCTCCTCCTCCTTCATCTGTTCTATCCTTACCTCCTACTAAGTATGTAGCTTCTGTACGTGTAGTTTAGTAAACGAGTGACCTCGTTATAGGTCGCAAGGCCTCCTGTCACTCGTCTTTCCTATGTATCCTCCTCCTCCTCCTCCTCCTCCTCCTCCTCCTCCTCCTCCTCCTCCTCCTCCTCTTCTCCTCCTCCTCCTCCTCCTTCTCCAGAAGAAAGGGATGAAGCATCACCAGCTAGTGTTGAGGTCCACTGCGACACACACACCCACGCTTTGCCTGGTAATATTGCGTCGTGCTTGTTTATGTCCAGACACTGCAGCTCATTTGTACTGTAGCCGATACGCAAATAAAAGGATATTTCATATACTTTTTTTGTTACCAAAGTTCACACACACACACACACACACACACACACACACACACACACACACACACACACACACACACACACACACACACACACACACACATTTGTTAGCATTTGAGTGTTTCTTTTTTCATCTATTTACTTAATTACTTGTTGGCTTAGCATCAGTTCCTAACTTTTAATACCTTCACCTTTCATGATTTATTTATATATTCTTTTATCCATTTACTTTTTCATTCATTTCATATACTTATCTTCTACGTCAGGTTTCTTTCATGAACAAATCCAAAAAAAAAAAAAAAGGCGAGTAATTATCTTTTCTATAGCGTATTGGTAACATCACTTCTACTTCACCCTTCGCTTCAGCGGGGTTCGAGATCCTCGCTGCAAAACTTTGGGGGACACCTTGCTTCTTGTCATGAATACCTTAAAACTTGTGGTGTGGACTTGACAGGGCCTGTGTGAAGGAAGTCTTGCGCCAGAGTGTTTTGTGTGGCTGTGTTTGAGTACTGGGATAGTGTTAGCCACGCGGAAGGGACACACACACACACACACACACACACACACACTATTAATCATATCAATAATAATAGCAACATCAATAATATCACTACTTTGACCATTAACGAGAACAATGGAGCGTATAATTTTCAAGAGCGAAGCAAGGAGTGTTCACAATTGAGCTGCTCATTACCGCTCGGCTCTCGTGTGGGCGTCAGCTTGTCCTAAGGCAGTAATAGTTATGTTGATGAAGGAGGAGCTTTTCATCCGGGTAGAAACATTATCATAATACACAAACTAGTCCGAGTGAGGCAGTGGTTTATGTTCAGTGGTGGTTTACGAGTAACGAGTCTTTGTGGTGTGAAGAATATAATGATCATGATAATGGTGATAATGACGAAAGGAATGTGGGGATATGATAAAATGCTGTGTAATTTCATTGATCTATTTTCACGTTATCTTATTTATGGGTTAATTCAGTTTTATTTATCTATTATATTTATATCTATGTTATCTTTGTGGTCCACGAGATGACACCGACACAGGGGTGGGAATGATGTGTGTGTGTGTGTGTGTGTGTGTGTGTGTGTGTGTGTGTGTGTGTGTGTGTGTGTGTGAGTGCATGGTTCATTGGCTTCTCCACAACGTACGGGATCCCCAGCCTAATATATAAATAAATACATGTAGGAGGAGCTCCGGGCCAGCGAAACTAAATGTGAAAAAAAAAAAAAAATGGAAGTACTAGGTTTTGAAGATCACTATCCTAAGAAAGCAAGGTGAAATACACTGCTACTTCTTTGTGAAATGCATCCTTTAGATTTCTCACAGGAGATAGCATGACACAAATTTAGATGAATGGTATCAGAAAACCAATAAATACACAGAGTAATACAGGTTAGCACAGAATTACATATCACTCAGCAAGCTATCATTGCCTTAATGTATACAAGACTCATCGCATTTCTAAGTGTTATGATGACAGAACAAGAACTAAAGAATTCGTATCACAAAACTGGAAAGATCTGTGGTCGGCTTTTTTTTTGCTCGATAAAATAAAATATGAAATATTTCCCAAACTTTAGAGCTTCATGCGGTTCCGGAAGACTTACTCCTTTTTTTAACGCACCACACATCTTTAGAATATTTGCTGATACTTTGCTGTGTAGTGTTGATATTTCATTGCGACTGAGGGAGGCTGAGACAACTGCGTGGAGGCAGAGATCGGTCAGGATCGTGGTGGTGTAAGTATTGCTTCACAATGGCGACCCCACACAACACCTGACGTCACTACACGATCTCCACGCAAGAATCAAAATATTAAAGGCCAATTTATTCCCAATAGGTTTTCTTTTTCCTTTGACTTGGTGCGTGGCAGAAATTCTTACTATCTCCACACAGTCTGCACTCTCTCATTCCTCTCCAATGACAAAGTCATGAAGTAAGATAGAGCAGTATAGCATGAGGGAAGGAGAAAGGAGTGTCTTCAAAAAGGTTACCCTCACTCTCCAGTCCCACAATTTACCAGACTGCCGCAGGTGTCAGGCATCACAGGCCAACACTCGCTGTGGAGGAAGACACACACACACACACACACACACACACACACACACACACACACACACACACACACACACACACACACACACACACACACCACCGCCGAGGCAGTGAGGCACAAGCCTACCACAGCCTCCTCGCTCACGCTCACACACATTTTCCCGTCACAGTTTTTACTTCCACTCTCGACAACAAATTCATCGGCGCACCCTTGCACACTTCTTTTTCTTTTTTTTTTTATGTTGTTAGCGATGTAATGATTCTCCATGATTGAAGTAATCAATATGTATACATTTTTCCCCACCTCTCTTCTTTCAAAAGAAAGAATCATTTTACCTTGAAAACTGCATGGACCGCCAGCCGCTGCCGCCACTCTCCGCCTCTAAAAATTGTTCGGGGTAAAAATGAATATGTGTTACGAGGAAGGTAATGATGGAAGGGACGGAAAAAAGAATGATGACACGCCAGTTTTGCGCGCACAAATTTTCAACCTGTTTATTTTATCTTCGCGAATACAACCTGAGCCTTTTATGGACCGCTGACCAGGCGTGGACCGCGGGCCTTTACTGCCTACTCTGTGGGTTCATCCTTCCTTTGTTTACTTAATTACGTTTTCACTCCATCCCACGCCGTGTCATTGCTGTGTTTATTGGTAAGAGAGAGAGAGAGAGAGAGAGAGAGAGAGAGAGAGATTAATATGCCTCTTTACAAATTACTTCCTCCCTTTCAGATCAATATAATTTTGTTTTATTTTACCATGTTTTTTTTTCTGGTGGTCAAAACAGTTCCTTTCATCACAAATTATTCTTTGCAAAAATCACTATCAATGCCAACGTCTTTACCTTCTCCACACAAACGATCACTTATTATGGTAGAACTATAAATGACGGAAGTTGCACAAAAAGATGCAAAGACCAAATAAATTGAGGAATCTCGTATATAGCGCTAAACCTTGACTCTAAAAAAAATTGAAAGAAGCAGCATTAATTATGACTTATATTGCACCTCAGTTTGAATTACGAGATGAAAGCTACACTTGCATTGACCATAACGAATCATGATGAAACCCGCAGGTCCCAGATCACAAAATCTAGCAGTGTACATCTGAGCTATTTCCTTCCAGGTTCTATGTTCAACAGCCAGCAACGCATATGTTGGTCAGTTAATGAATGAGTCAATAAGTCCCTCACTCAAGCAATCAGACAGTCCGTTATTCACTTACCATCTTGCTCGCTCGCTTGCTCCCTCACTCCCTCGTGTTGTCAGTTAGCCAGACAGTCACTCCGTCCAGCAATCATTCAATCACTCAATCACCCAAACGATCAGCCAGTCAATCAATCATTTAGATAAATAGTCAGTCAGCCAGTCACTCGCTCACAATAGCAAGACACTTATTCAATCCGTCATGAATTCATATCGTCAGTCATTCGATTAGTCAATCCACACTCCTTCACTCAATCACTCTCTCACTCACTCATTCACTTAACTACCAGGGAATTTACTGCAAAAGACATATAACAGCAAGCCCTTTCGCAACGTGTAATATATGAGGAGGAAAATGTTAAAGGGAAAAATAAGAAAGATAAAGTGAGAGAGATTAGGTGAGAAGCAGCGAGGATCTGGAGAATAAGAGTGGGATCACAGGGCGGCAGCGGGAAAACATCGTATTTACAAGACTGGCGGAAAATAGGACGGATATTTCTCTAGTCTGGGACAGTGGCATGTGGAGGCAAGGCAGCAGCAAGCACAGGCACAGTTAGGCGAGAACACGGTCAGAAACCAGACCAAATGATAAAATTTTCTTGGCATTGAAGGGAACATCTTACAGTCTCCCTCGTTTTCATATGTTCTTGTGAGATTTGAAAGAGGAGATTCATTGCTTTAAGCAGTAATTTATGGTGGTTGTTACGGAGAGAATATGAAAATTTGGTATTTTTATACTCTTACACCAACAGCAACATGGCTTTTGTTACCCTTTTCATCTCATAGAGCTTTCTATTCTGAGTATTTGAATCATTGCATACATACTGAAAATTGTTTATAACGTTGATAATACTTTTAAAAAATTTACCACTTTTTTTGGGAGAGCAAGCAACACCCACCTGTGAGAAGCACTGCCGGACACTGACTCGCACTGTGGAACGCTGTTAGGTGTGTTCGTTCGTGTGTGCGTTTTGTCACATTAAATGCTCACGCGTTAAATGTATGGCAGTGATTGGTTCTTTTCTTTGAGCAAACAGCCACTGACAAATAAAAATAATACTTAATAAATCTAACCAATTAGAGAAATTTCTGGAGAGAAGTGACTATTTACATCAGTCTACCGAAGAATTCAGAACAGGCAGGGTGTCGCCTTCATTATTTCAATTGTACCGCCAGATTCTATGGAGAGAAATAAGGAAATAACTTCATATTAATTTGTCAGTGTTGCTAATCGGGATAGGCAAGTTTGCTTTGGTTAGATTAATTCAATTGTGTTTGATATAGTTAATTTGGTTCTGAAGAAGACGTATCAGTGGTGCGTATCGTCTCAACTAGGTTAGGTTAGCTAGGTTAGGTTATTAGGTGTGGTTAGGTTAGGTTAGTTTAGGTTAGCTAGGTTACGTTAGGTTAGAATAAAGTTACGGTTAGGTTAGTTTTCGTTAAATGGATAAGTTAGAATAAGGTGGCTTGGCACCGGTGGCGACGATTAATAAGGGAGGGAGGGATGGAGGGAGGGTAATAAAAAGATACTGATATGCGACGGAAATGAAGTACAGATTCATTCAAAACAGATCAAAATCTACCAGATGAAAAACTATTTCATCGTGAAATGAGCTGCTGGTGTAACTATAAATTTACCGAAAATTTTAAGTATTGGAAGAAAAGCGGACAAGATAAAGAGATAGCGGAAACATAATGAAAATTTCTGAAAAAAAAAAAAGTAGGAAGGCAAGACAAGAACTACCAGGTAACTGCACTTTTATGATTCGATTTTATTAGAGTCAGAAACAGATTCTGAATGGACAAACAGCTATGAACTATAAAATATACATAGCCTATCTAGCAGCGCTTACTTGATGACTGAAGACATTAACTGTGCAATATTGAAGACACAAAGAGAAAATGGAAACATTACACTATACGATAAAGCTCAAAGTGAGATATTAAAAAATCGAGGAAAGTTGAAATAAGTTGAGAATATTACGAAAACAGATAGTAAATAAATCACAGTAAGAGAATCACAAACAGATACACATAAATAACAAGTTCATAGGAGATCACAGAAAGGAAGCTGAGGAGGGGAAGAGAAACCAGGCAGACACAACTAAATCAAAGGTCAGAGATAACTGGAATACAAGACAATGACACGAAGGGAAACCAACCCAAGCATAACTGAGCTATTGGTGCACGGGCGGTATGGCGATATTCTGCCCCTCCACTCACTACAGATTTAGAGAAGTGGACAAATTAAGGGAATTACTCCGCACGGTGACCACTGGAGCGGATAACTCATAAGAGGATAGGAGGAAAAGGAGAGAGAGTGGCTTCATGTATCAGTTAGCGAGCGGGCAGCGAGGAGCGGTGGGCAGACAACACACAAAGCCGCCTGGGACAAGATTATCACCCTCCCTGGCCGCTACTGTAATGGTCCGGCCAGAAACACCTGCTCCGTATCCTGCCACTGATGGACTCAAGGGCCGCCGCTAATGGACGTCCCCCGCTGCGTCTCTCTCCGTAGCGTGTGTTATTCCCTTCAACGCTGACCTCTGCTGGTGATTTGGTGGGGTGTCGGAATTGTTTCAGGAGCAACTGGGAATGCGTCTAAACTCGTCCCTTTGTAGTCTTCCCTCGCGTGTCCCTATAACTGACTTCTTAATACCTGTTGCTTTCTACCTCCGTTTAGTGTGTGTTCCCTTCATCGCCATGACTTCTGCTGATTCCTGGGGCCTGGGATTGTTTCAAGCTCAGGTGGAGACACATTTGAATCCATTCCTCTCTAATCTTTCCTTGCGAGTTACTTTAATGAAAGCAACTTCCTATGATAAAAATACGTAATCTTCTTTTCATCGCTGACCACTCTGGTGGGTGATTCAAGGGCTCTTGGAGTTGTTTTCCACGCAGCATGTAAAACGTCTAAATTCATTATTTCTCTCTCTCTCTCTCTCTCTCTCTCTCTCTCTCTCTCTCTCTCTCTCTCTCTCTCTCTCTCTCTCTCTCTCTCTCTCTCTCTCTCTCTCTCTCTCTCTCTCTCTCTCTCTCTCTCTCTCTCTCTCTCTCTCTCTCTCTCTCTCTCTTTGCTTGTTCCCATAACCATGGAACTTCTTAATAAACAAGTACGTTTTCTTTTTTTCCCCCAAGACTTGCATCCACTGAGGATTCGCAGTGCTTTACACACATATAGAATGGGGATGTGCATCTTTCTCTGCACTCTTGAAAAGAATCGCGGTGAGAGAACAGAGCGTTTCACTATTCAGTCCATTATATCCAGAGTTTGAATTGGAGTATAACCGGCCTCTCGTCTTTCACCCATAACCAAACCCGAGCTTTCCGTGAGCATATCCAGCACGCGCTGCCCGACAGGATATTTTAGAATAGATAGCACATCTTCTCACAAACAAGCAATAAGGCCAATGAACCTGATATTATGTTCTCTTGAGTTTCTTTGTGTTCTGTCTAATCACGTCCCGCCTTTCGTCCGCCACCTAACCTGAGCCTTCCGAGTGGGTGTCCATCACGCGCTGCCTGCCAAAGAGTTTGCGAGCCAAGGGGTTAGCGAGGCGTAGTCGTGGGCTGTTGGCTGCACCGATGATTTGCTGCCGCCTGGCCCCAGTGTGATAAGGTGAAGGAACGTGTATTGCCTGGCCGTCCACTCTGCAGCCTTTCATGGTTCGTAGTGCGAGTTATGAAGAGTACTGGTTTAGTGTGTTGTAGTGATGTGGTATGTTGTGGTGATGTGGTGTGTTGTGGTAATGTGGTGTGTTGTGGTGATGTGGTGTGTTGTGGTGATGTGGTGTATTGTGGTGTGTGATGTATTGTGGTAAGGTGGTGTATTGTAGTGATGTGGTGTGTTGTGGTGATGTGGTGTACTGTGCATGGTGAGGTGGTGTATTGTGGTGATGTGGTGTGTTGTGGTGAAGTGGTGTACTGTGGTGATTTGGTGTACTGTGGTGTGTGGTGTATTGTGGTAAGGTAGTGTGTTGTGGTGATGTGGTGTGTTGTGGTGATGTGGTGTGTTGTGGTGATGTGGTGTACTGTGGTGATGTGGTGTACTGTGGTGTGTGGTGTATTGTGGTGAGGTGGTGTGTGGTGTGTTGTGGTGATGTGGTTTATTGTGGTGATGTGGTGTGTTGTGGTGTGATGAGGTGATATGACTTTTTGCTATCGATTAGTTTTCTTTTCTTCACTTTTTTCTTCTCCTTTTTCTTTCCTTCATTATTTCTTTTTCTTTTCATTATCATCATTATATTAATCATTACTATTACAGTATCATATCATTATTAATAGTAAAAACAGTAACAGTAACAACAATAGCAGCAGCAGCAGGAACAACATTGGTAGTAGTAGTAGTAGTAGTAGTAGTAGTAGTAGTAGTAGTAGTAATGGTGGTGGTGGTGGTGGCAGCAGGGGATGTGATTGAGAGATATGCTTTGATCTCGCTTCATTTTTCTGCTGTTCATATTTTCTTTCCCTCCTTCATTTTCCTTCCTCTTTTCTTTTTTTTCCGCGTTATTACCATCATTATCATCACTTTTATTATTATCAGAGTAATAAAAGTAGCAGCAGCAGTAGTAGCAACAACTTTAGTAATAGTTGTAATGGTGGTGGTGGTGGTGGTGGTGGTGGTGTTAGCAGGGGGAAAAAAATACACAAGCACTTTGAAATATAAAAGTTTGAAGGAGTATAAAGGA
>NC_059260.1:7100001-7115001 GCF_017591435.1 Portunus trituberculatus | reverse complement strand
GAAGATGCAAATGTTACAGCACCGCCATCCACACTGTTAAAATGGACGTGTCTGGAGGGAAGTGGCGCTGCCTGTCTCTCCCCAACATCCAGGCCTGGTAGCCCAAACGCCCGCTTGCCTGCCTGTCTGCCTGCCTGCCTGCCTGCCTGCCTGCCGCTATACTGGATTGTTATTATTATTGTTACTGTTGGTATTGTTTTGTTAATGTTATTTTTGTAGTTGTATCTGCTGTTGCTGCTACTGCTGCTGCTGTTATCGTTATCATCGTTTTTTTTGGTTGATATTTCCTTTGATGTTGTTGGTACATGCATATGAATGACTTGCTAAATTGTTCAGTGTCGTTTTGAAAATAGTTGTTTTGTAGAATGTTCAGTTGCATTTTCTGGAGTTGAAATAGTTAACACTGTTACTGAGATATGCTATGACAACGTAAAGAAAAAAAACTACAGTACAGGGTAATGTTTTTTTTTTTTTTTTTTTTTTTTGTGATGTTCCTTAGGATGAGAGAATCAGGCAGAGGAAAGCAGATCGCGTGCATGTCGTGAAGTCTCTATGTGCAGACAGAAGTGTCAGGAATCAGGCGGCTCGGTGTGGTGCAGTGCTCGGGGTGGCTGGAAACATTCCAAACCATTAAGTCTCACTATGTGCCTCATACATTACCACAGTTCCCTTCTTGTCTCATTTAAACATATACGGTTTCAACGGCGGAGGCAATAACAATCTTATCAGTCAGCCCGTACTGAAATAATGACACAATTATCAAAAATAACTATGTATTAGTTTTCTTTCTTTGCAGCGAACTTTGGCGTCACGCGACTACCAATACTGCAAATTTCATTGCCCGTGAATCTACTGACTAGAGGCAATACAAACACTTTCCTTTCCCTTAAATTTCCTTTCATCAATCAGGAATTCAGAGCAAGTGTTTGCAAATCACGCTGTTCACACCACAAGCCTGAGTGTTGTCAGCCATCATGCATAATTATGTAATGCAGTAACATTAAAACACTTACCACAAACAGCCACCAACGTTCATAGATTGTATACAATTATAAAGATTATTAAAATCACCACCAAAAAGGTATATATTCTTAGGAAAAAGCCTTAAATGTTTGAAGAACTTAGCTACTAACTTCCCTGCCTCCAGTGACTGAAGAGAGGAGCAGGTGGGGAAGTGCTTTCTTTCTTTCTATCGTACATCTCTCACATCACATTATCATATAGTGTAGCTCATCACAGACAACCTCATAGATGCCATTAAGATGGTTAATCGTTTATTTTCTTTTGTGTTCTTTGAATTACGAAATATTAATCATGCAGTCATCTGGCTGATCCCTCGCTCCCCTAGGATGTGGTGGTGCCCCGCTGCCAGTGACTGATTGATTGATTGATTGAGAGAGAGAGAGAGAGAGAGAGAGAGAGAGAGAGAGAGAGAGAGAGAGAGAGAGAGAGAGAGAGAGAGAGAGAGAGAGAGAGAGAGAGAGAGACACACACACACACACACACACACACACACACACACACACACACACACACACACACACACACACACACACACACACACACACACACACACACACACACACACACACACACACACACACACACACACACACTTGGGTGATGGGCAATAAACTATGACAGTAGGTACAAAAAAGATTTAAATCGACTAATGGATAACAATCGTTAAGTGTGTGTGTGTGTGTGTGTGTGTGTGTGTGTGCGCGTGTGCGTGTGCGTGTGTGCGCGCGCGCGCACTCGGGAAAGGTTGGATGGGGAATGATGGAGGGTCAAGGAGCATACCAGGGCAGCGGCGCCAGAGTCCTAAGGTAAGTAAAGGCGATGGGACAGAATGGTGGTTTGTTGAGGCACCATAAAAACCCTGGACTCTTTGTGTCGGTGCTGGGCCGGGAGCCACGCCCCTTCCCTTTAGCGGCACGTCACGTGGCCTTTACTTGCCTCGTGTGTTGTCCGCAGCGTCCCGCAGTAACAGGTTGTGGCAATGTATTTCAGGAATGTGTGTCCAGGCCAAGGGGTTCCGTGCAGGCCAGCGATGGTGCTGACTGCGGTTGTGAGAAGCAGGTCCTTATTTAAAAACGGTCTGCTCTCTCACCGTGATTGTTTTCAAAGGCTTTAGATATGACTAGCCTAGTTGTCAAAGTTTTCTCTTTTCTTTCGTTTCTCAATGTAGGAACCTTTTAAGTATGTCACTAAAACCACTAAAACCACTCACTTCACCGTGAGCCTTTTGAAAGTGATGGAGGTCAGAGAGAAGTGTTTCCATTTATAGCCCTTAATGTAACCAAGAGCGTTGCACTGGTTTGGTTATTGTCCCGTTACGGAGTGATGGCGGGGGGCGTTCCGTTACGTTACGATGCAGCTGTTCTATTTCGGGACCTCACTCTTCACTATCATACGTGAATGACGCTGTTGGTAACCGCAACATCCATTCTTTGCTGAGAGCTGCTCGTGACTGTGTCTTGTGAATTTAGAGTTTACATGAGAGTAGCACAATCTTTTACTATAAAGACAATGAAGGACAAGGAGCTGCCTGTCTTTGTCTTTCATTCATTCTCAAGATGATATGATGAAAATTCCTTCACCACTAAACTCAGCAGGCGTAAACCGGCTTCGACCCTATATTCTAAAACACATTGTTCTCTCACTACGACTGTTTTGTAAAGCCTCAGATTATTAGTTACGTTCTAAAAAGTATTTCTTCTCATGATAATGTAAAATCCTTGCTAATGTTTCACTACAGCCATGGAGCCATAATTTATATTGGTCCTCGTTGCTATACACGCTCTTACTCTTCTTTCATTTTCATTTTCTTCTCAAGGGACAAGTGTAGGGTACATAAAACTTGAATTTCAGCTGCAGGAGCACAACTTACTGATGAAGGCAATGACACAAAGAACACAGGAAAAATCTGAGCTCCAGTGAGAAGCTTTTCCTTCCCTTCCTGTTAAGATCCTTCCTTGTATTTGTGAAAGCCTGACCGCGATCTCCCCTTCCTCCCCTTCCCTCGTTCCGTAAAAAGTAAAGCTCACACAGGCTAGTAATGACTCCACACCCTTCCCTTTCTGCCTCGTTGTTCGCCTTCCACGACAACCTTCCTGCCCGGCGGGAGTGATCCTTCCTTCCCCTGCGAGGCTCCTCCCGACACCCCGAGGACACAGCTCCTTTCTTACCCTCTCCCTCGCTCTTTACATGTGAAGACGCTTCTCTGCTTCCCCTCGCCAGAAAGCCTCATTTTCCTCCCTTCCTCCGGGACTTATAGCCGGAGGAGGTGGTGGGCTGTGTACCTCCTTCATCGCCTCCCTCGGGAAAAGCTACATAATGCTGCTGCTAACAAGGATTACCCATCTTACCTCCCTCCCATACCACAGTCTATTTTTCCCTTTTGTCTCTTCCCTTGTTCAAGAGTAGCTTCCTTCATATCTCCTTCCTTCCTTTTCTCACTATCTTCATACATTTTTCTCTCTCTCTTGGGTTCCCTTGTCCTTAGTCTCCTACCAGTGCTGGGGACTTGCTCCCTCTCTCTCCCCTCACCCCGCACCGAGCTACGAGCAGGTATTGCCGCTCCCTTGGTATCACAGGAGGCCGCCACGTCCCACACGACTAAATGAACTTGTCGGCTAGTCTCGGTACAACAGAGGCAGAAGGTACGCACTGTCTGTCTGGTTGGCTGGCTGGCGGGTTGGCGGGTGGGTCTTCCTTCCTTGGGTTACCCTTTAACTCTTGTGTGAAATGATTACTTGGTTCTGTGCCCATGCTTCTTTGTGTTGGGTTGTAGTTTTATATGCTTAATTAATTCATGTTTGTTTTTCCGTCTCTTTTCTCTTTCTTTTTTTCTTTATGCTAGTATTTCGTTGTATGTTTTGTTATGTGTCTACTCATATTTCATTCTTCCTTATGTTCACCCAAGAAGAGTTAGCAACTCGCTCTATTCGTAATCAGTTTGTTGCATGTTGTATGTTTGTATGTTATGTTCAGTGGTTCAGTAGTATTGTATCCATCTGTCTTAAGAGAAGAGTTCGATCCTGGCACATTGCAGGCCCTCGATGGGAGATACAATGCTTTCCGATAGCAAGACCAGCATTTCAGATAAAAGTTGAATGCTACTCGAACCTTAAACACTTAAACACTTAAACACTTTATTATATTTGTCTTATGTACATAGATTAACAGAAAAAAATAGTTTACCACGACAAATAGCCCTTTGTAAGCTATAGATAGCTTTATCTAAGGTCATCCTTCCAGAGACACTTAAAATATATGACGCATGCCCTGCGATTATTAGCTTGGTTCATGACCAGAACTTTACGAAGAGAACACGTGAGGGAGGAACACATGAGTAGCTCAAGTAGCGAGATGGTCACGAACAATAGACTACTGCTGACGCGGCGACAACCTCCAGGTCCCTGCTGGGGAGTTCTCTTAGCGTCATTGTTCCCGTCACAATGCAGCCATTTCCGCGCAATCCATCCCACCTCCTCGTCTCCTCCCGAAAGACGACTTTGTGAAATTTTAACATTTTCAAAAGTCAGCCGCCGTTCACGATAGGTGCTGCTCATTATTATCGTCTTCTAAGTCCTGAAGAGGGCGTAGGTAGTAGTGGTGGTAGTAGTAGTAGTAGTAGTAGTAGTAGTAGTAGTAGTAGTAGTAGTAATTGTAGTAGTAGTAGTAGTAGTAGTAGTAGTAGTAGTAGTAGTAGCAGTAGCAGTTGTAGTAATAGTAGTAGTAGTAGTAGTAGTAGTAGTAGTGGTGGTGGTGGTGATAGTGGTGGTGGTAGTAGTAGCAGTGATGGTGATGGTGGTGGTGGTGGTGATGGTGGTGGTGGTAGTGGTGGTAGCAGTAGTAGTAGTAGTAGTGGTGGTGGTGGTGGTGGTGGTGGTGGTGGTAGTAGTAGTGGTGGTAGTGGCAGCAGCAGCAGTGGTGGTGCTGGTGTGGTGGTGGTGGTGTGGTGGTGCAGTGTGGTGCAGTGTTCGTGGTGGCAGTAGCAGTGGTGTGTGGTTGTGGTGGTGGTGGTGGTGGTGGTGGCAGTGGCAGTGGCAGCAGTGTTCGTGGTGGTGGTGGTGGTGTGTGTGTGCAGTGGTGTGTTGGCAGTGTTGTGTTGGTGTGTAGTGGCAGTGGCAGTGGCAGCAGCAGTGGTGTGGTGGTGGTGGTGTGGTGTTGTGCAGTGGTGTGGCAGCGTTGGTGGCAGCAGCAGCAGCAGCAGCAGTTGTTGTTGTTGTTGCAGCAGCAGTAGCAGCAGCAGCAGTGGTAGTAGTAGTAGTAGTAGTAGTAGTAGTAGTAGTAGTAGTAGTAGTAGTAGTAGCAGCAGCAGCAGTGGTAGTAGTAGTAGTAGTGGTAAACTCTGTAAGTCCTTGGCTGTTTTTGTATTTCCATCTGCTTGTCTTGCATTCACTTAAGAGGGAGATTTTAAGACATTTGTCCCATTCTTTTCGTTAACTCTCTTGACCCTGTTCGGGGACTGGCATCACGACAAACCTTTTATTTCCTTTTTTTCTTTTTTTTTTTTTTGTGTTGCCCATGGCCAGTTTTTCCCTCACATAAAAGAAGAAAACAGCAAGATAAGTAATAGAATTGGTGGTGGAATTTGTTGCTGTTATGTTATTGTTTTCGATATTTTTGTTGTTTCTAATTAAAATAGTTATCAAGAAATTCCAAAGAAAGACATCAACTTAACAGCAACAATAAATACCACCACCAGTTCTACTTTCTTTTTTCCTGACCTATAGCGCCTGAAGGTAACTTGAAGAGTATTGGAAGCGCTGTTAAGATTCCACCCATTAGAGGTTCAGGTAATTTATAGTGCATCCTAATTATTTTTTTTCTGATGCTATTTTTTTTTCTGATTGAAGTAGATATCAACAAATTTTAAAGGCATACATCAACATAACAGCAACAATAATTACTACCACCAGTTCTACTACTTAACGTTTTTTTTTTTCTTATATTATTTTTTTGTTGTTTCTGATCAAAGTAGATATCAACAAATTCAAAAGAAACTCATAAAAATCTGAAATTTAGAAGAAGAAAAAACGATTTTAAAAGATACAAGTAAAACACCACACGTTTTTGTATCAACAACTGCAAATATTTACCAAGAAAACAACAAATCATAGTACATACATAAGTTCTCATTTCATTTATGTTTTTTTCAAAGGATTTTATACAGTAATTTTTTTTTTCTGTTTCTCGTTATAGTTTTAGTCACGCATCATAACGGTTTCCTTGTTGTGATTTTTATCTGAATGTTATTTTGATTCTTTTTTCCTATACTGTTCATTGCTCTTCCTGGTTTGGGTATGGATCTCATGATGGTTCTCAGTGTTGCTTTGATCCTGTTTTTTCTATACTGAAGTATTCGCACCGGGCTTTGTGAAAATGGTACCGCGGCTCACAGATCAATGCTGGCTTATGTCAACACAGCCAAATAAATGTAGCGAGTGTTGTTGACCTTGCTGGGGATGACTGTGAGGTATTGAATATTTCTAACAAACAGAATAATGTCGTGGTGGTCGGTGCGTGGCTGATTGTTACAAATGGTGCCCCCGAGAGTTCAAACACGCCGCTCACTGCCACCTTGAAGTGATGTGATCTTAAGCAACGGAAGATCCTGAAGTTAGTTACAAAAATTTGGCTCGTATTAAAAAACACGTCGCTCTCTAACCACGGCTTCTTTGAAAGGTCACAGAAAGGATAAACTTGGTTCTCAAGATAGATTTTACCAGTTAGTAAAGTAGAAATAACTTTAGATTGTCATTTGAAACATAACAACACATTTAAGACCATGTGTGACTTTAACAAGACTATTTTCATAAGCCACATGTATGATTAGACTTTCTCACGAATGTTTTTTTTCTGGTAATAATATAGCATTTTTTATCAATCTGTTACTAAGATGCCACCAAAAGTGTTTCAAAGTATTGTTCATAAGAATATAAAACTATCAGAAAATATTGGAAGACGCAAAAAACATGAGTGGTGCACGCTGTAGTCCCTGTATGAAACATGTCTACTATTTCCAATCATGCACATAATAGTGACTTGTTTTCTCTTCATTTGAGACTGTAAGGACAATAGCAAGCTGATTACTGAATTAATTACATTTCATTACTTCATTATATTATTTTCTTTTTCTTTATTGACTTAAAACTAGTTCTGTGGACTCGGTAACATCTTCACTGTTCACTGAGGCAACAGCACAGCGTCGTGTCCTCAGTACATTTAATCACACATGACGCACACTGACGCTTGCCAAGAGCTGTATCACTGTAAGCCGGAAATTCTGCTCCTCTTAGCCACCGGAGCGGACAGAGATGATCCGCTTTGCGTCGCGTCTCATCCCTGCTTTATGGTTAGTCGGCGGCCTCTGGTGTGTGAGACGCCTCAAAGCTATTGAAACATGCTCAGCTTTGCTTTACCGAGTCTTGCCTTGCCTTGCCTCACCTCACCTCGCATTGTCTTGTTGTCCTCTGAGAGTTACATCAGCTTTCCTTACCTCGCCAAGACTAACTCAATGTAATCTCTCTCTCTCTCTCTCTCTCTCTCTCTCTCTCTCTCTCTCTCTCTCTCTCTCTCTCTCTCTCTCTCTCTCTAAGTTGTTCGTCTGCAAATGAAATTGTTCGTCCGCAAATATTATGATAATATTAACTCTATAATTTTCTGCATCTGTTTCGAAGCTTCGTTCATTATGAAAATGAAACTTAACACCGGTACTTGTGTTTGCGTGCCGTTTGCAGAGAGAGAGAGAGAGAGAGAGAGAGTGTGTGTGTGTGTGTGTGTGTGTGTGTGTGTGTGTCACATTGTATCGTGGCAAGGAGACAAGCATTGATTAACCAGCCTGGACGTATAAGGATGGAATGATCACCTCAGGGACCGCAACTCCGCAAGACGCCGCGAACTCAAGCAGAGAATAAGGACAAGTTGTGTTTCGAGGCATTGTGTAACGTAACTCACCTGAAGACAGCGCCAGGATATGACACTTGGAATACACTACGAGCCCAAGCAATGCATGAGGAGACGCTGTCGAGGCATTGTCGAGAGTAATGCAACTTACTAAATATAGAATGAGGAAACTTAACTTAGAATACTCCACGAATTCAAGTATTTCAGAGGCATTGTCAATTCTGTCACAGCTTTCCCGAACATAGTCTGAGGAAAGGCAATATATTATAAGCCACAATTTCGAGTTGTGTTTGAAAGGCAATATCTAATCCAGCTTAATCAAACATAACCTGGAAGAACCTAACATACACAATACGTACACTATAAGCCACGGCCTGAAGCACTGGGTGAGAATATGAAGTGCTTAGGGTAGTACAGTAGCTTAAAAACGTAAATTAACTATGGCAAATGACATTGCTTACCTCAGGACCTTCAGAATACAGGGCCACTGAAACGTCACGGTTTTAACAAGGAAAGACATAGGGGTAGATTTATTAAGAGTTTCGAAGCTGGAACAACGAGGTCACGTGGCGTCTGCAGTGAAAAAAATCGAACCCACAATCTTTCAGTCTTAAGCTTGTATCTCCTCCACATAGCTAGTCTGGTCCGCTGAACGATAAAACAAAAGAATGTAATACAAAGAGACAACCATCAAGAGAAAGCCTTTAAAATACTTTCCGAGATGGGACGCTTCACTTCAATCCGTACTGGAGACTCATGAATGGCGATGAAGTAGCTGCATACATCACACGTTCCGCAGACATCCTCAAGCCCGCACCCTGAATTACTAACCACCCGCCAAGACGCAGCGCCTCGCCTCCCACACGGCGAAGTGTCAAGGCAGATACAAGGCTGCTGCTGCTGCTGCTTCACTTGTCTTCATGGAGATTCCACCCAACACATATGCCACGAAGCACCGAGCATCAACGCAGAACACCCACGCCACCCATGGCTGGGCACCCAGATCTAAGCACCACCCTTCTAGCACTATAAGACCCGCCATCAGCATATCCAGTTCTCTTTCTTTAAAACAGCACACTGCACTGTCACACCAAGCTCCCAGCATCTATCGAACCTGCAGATAACAAACAACAAGCTCAGTACATGTAATCTAACCTCAGTCAACACCTAAGCGTCCAGCACTTCTCATATGAACGCAGCACCATCGTTCCCAATCATTCTAGTATCAACTCAGCACCGCCGCACTGAGCATTTATCAAGTCATCACAACAAAACATTTGAAATCAGCACCAGACTCAACACTGAAGTCAGCGATAGTTTTTCAGTGTGCAGCATTGATGTAGAGTTGCTTAAATACAGTTAGATAGGATTCCATAATGAAAGTTACGCGTGGATGCAAAAGAAAATAGAATATATATTTCTTCAAAGGGTTGTTCCTGTTTCTCCTGTATTTAATGTTTTTCTCTCAGTATAGTTCTGTGAAATATTGTGGTACAGTTATGTGTTCTGCTAAAGCTGGCGAGCCGCTTCTCTGAAATGTTTAATATTGATCGATTAAAGGAAACAGTATAAAGGAGAGAGAGAGAGAGCGAGCATCTCATTGTCGAATTTTCGAGGCAACTCCCTCTCTCTCTCTCTCTCTCTCTCTCTCTCTCTCTCTCTCTCTCTCTCTCTCTCGGCGCGTTGCAACTCTTATTGAAGTAACTGAGATAAGAAAAGTGCCGCAGCTCAGAGTTACCTATTCACGCGAGCAGTCTTCCCATTCAGCCGTCGGTCCTCTTCTCTCGGCCCCGTGACTCAGGTGCAGAGAAGCGTCACCCTCGTCACCTGCACTCCACGCCACCGACACCTCCATTACCTCACTGCGCCACACGCTCTCCTCACACAGCCAGTCTGCACACATTCATGAACGTGTTTAGTCATGTGTGTATGAATTGATTTTCTATGCTTTTCATGGGGGATGGATGTTAGGAGATGGATGCTTTTGTTTTGAGTCAAGTTTATATCATGTTAATTCTCCTGTTGGCTTCTTTAGGTGAACTTATTACCATATTTATCTATCTATTTTTTTTTTATATCATGTCGGCTTTTCACGGGGATTTATGGGCTAAAGGGGATATTTTTTGGGTTACCTCCTATCTTAAAACCCATCCGCTAGGAAACCGTTGCCCCGAGTGAGGAAGCCCAACCAACACTCGAACCGTGGACAGGATTCGAACCCGTGTGCTTGAAGACCCCTCGGACCCCAAAGCACGCATGGTTCCACTGTACCAAGCATGTATTTCTTTAGTCTTAGGATATCTGTCTTCTATATTGTATTTTAGGAATCTCTCTCTCTCTCTCTCTCTCTCTCTCTCTCTCTCTCTCTCTCTCTCTCTCTCTCTCTCTCTCTCTCTCTCTCTCTCTCTCTCTCTCTCTCTCTCTCTCTCTCTCTCTCTCTCTCTCTCTCTCTCTCTCTCTCTCTCTCTCTCTCTCTCTCTCTCTCTCTCTCTCTCTCTCTCTCTCTCTCTCTCTCTCTCTCTCTCTCTCTCTCTCTCTCTCTCTCTCTCTCTCTCTCTCTCTCTCTCTCTCTCTCTCTCCCAGAACTGTATAGTAAACGTTTCCCCATATGACGCAATAACATAACTACATAACACTTAGTAATAAACAGTCCATTAAAAATAAATTGCAGAAATTATACTCACGCACATCTGAGTCACCAGCCAAAACTTACTTTAATAGACTGACAGTTATCAATAAAATAGCTATTGAAAACTATTTTTGAAAGAAACTCAAGGAACAAATAGGGAGTCAAAAAAGACATGAAAGACAATAAATAGTTTGTTCGGAAAAGTCAATGAAAAAAATACGATTATGCTTGAAATTTGAAGGACATACTGATTTCTTCACTAACATAGAACCCACACTAGCCAATAACGTCAATGTCGCGCAGCTTAAAACTATTATAGAAAGAAACTCAAGGAACAAACAGGGAGTCAAAAAAGAGACATGAAAGACAAAAAAATAATTTGTTCGGAAACGTTAATGAAAAAGAAATACGATTATCTTTGCAATTTGAAGGGCACACTGATTTTTTCACTAACGTAGGACTCACACAAGCTAATAACGTCAATGGCGCGCTGCTTTCTTTCTCTGCATGCATTCCTCCTCCTATGCCATACATATTCTACTTATGTCCTAGATCAAAGTAAAATCAGTAATAAGAATCTCAAGAATTCCTCTGACTTTGACAATATCAGCATAAAGATTGTTACAGAATGGACTGATATGATATCGTCCTTTTAGAGTTTATTATCAAGATTTATTTTTGTTTGGGGCATATTTCTTGACCACCTGCACATTGCCATGATTATACCAACATTTAAAAGAGGAGATGTATCTTTGTACTATAATTATAAACCCATATCTGTTCTGCAAAGTTTTAGTAAAACACTTGAAGAATTATCTATTGGGTCTATTGCATATATGAAGAAATTACCTATGTCAAAATTCCTTGCTGAACTGCACTCAATTGCATGCATAATGAGTTCGATAGCGAGACTTATCTTCTTTTTTTTATTTAAAGAAAGCTTTCGATACAATGTACCTCTATATCATCAGCAATATTGGTAATCTATGGATTTCATGAATTTCTGTTAATTGGTTTAACAGCTTCTTGACAAACAGGAAACAATGTACATATCATCATGTGTTACCGTCGTACAATTTTATCACATGTGAGGTACCACAAGGATCCTTTTTAGGAACAATTACATTTCTTTCCTCTATCAGCGACATTATTCGTAGCAGTGCTAAACTAAATTGTTATATCATTTGCAGATGATATGACAGTTTTCATTTTTAGAACATGACTCTCGTGATAAAATTTATATTAAATGAGGAACTTAGCAAAATCAATAAAAAGATTAAAAACAATGAATTAACATTATTTTAGAGAAAGCAAAGTTCATTTTGTCCTCACTAATGACTCCAGCCGCTCAAAATATCAATAAATTGAAAAGAAATTCGTATAAACATAAATAAAAGAAATAACTTTTGGGAAGTAGTTAATGATAATAAATTAAGATGAAATTTTTTTTACTGATGTTAAACTAAAGACATCTTTTCTCCCAGTAATAACTTCTAGACCTACTCGACTAAAGACTGACGCCGTGTATTTTTTTTTTTTTCTATTTTTATGCGGGAGGGTTAACTGGACGAGGGTAACAAAATATGAAAAAAGCCCACTGGTTGCCAGCTATCTCAAAGGTCAAGTGAGTTATCCAGAATTCAGGGACAAATGTCTTAAAACCTTCCTCTTAAAGGAAGTCAAGTCGTAGGAAGATGAAAATACAAAAGCAGGCAGGGAGCTCCAGAATTTACCAGTGAAAGGTATGAATGATTGATAGTACTGGTTAACTCTTCTATTAAGGAGTTAAAGAAAATAGAGGTGAGGTGAGAGGAAGAAGAAAGCCTTGTGCAGCGAGGCCGCAGGAGGATGGGAGGCCTGCAGTTAGCAAGATCAGTAGAGCAGTTAGGATAAGAATAGCGATAAAAGATAACAAGAGATACAACATTCTTGCGGTGAGAAAAAAGGTTGAAGACAGTCAGTCAGAGGAAAGGAGATGATAAGACGCAAAGCTTTTTCATTCCACCCTATCTAACAAAACTGTGTGAGTGGAACCCGTCCCAAATATGCGAAGGCTATTCCATACGAGGGCAGATAAGGACCTTGCACAGAATTACCAGTTGGAGGGTCGAGCAAAACTGATGGAGACGACGCAGAACGCATAATTTCATAGAAGCTGTTTTTTAGCGAGAGATGAGATGTGAACTTTCCAGTTTAGATTATGAGTAAAGAACAGACCAAGAATGTTCAATGTAGAAGAAGGGGACAGCTGAGAGTCACTGAAAGAGGGGATAGTTGTTTGGAAGGTTGTGTCGAGTTGATAAATAGAAGATATGAGTTTTTTCAGTCATTGAACATTACCAAGTTTTCTCTGGCCCAATCAGAAATCTTAGAAAGGTCAGGCGTGAAGCATTCTTTGCCATCCCTGCGTGATCTCTCTTGACTTCTTAAAAGATTGGTCGTCTGTGAAAAGACGTGGAAAAGTATAGGGTGCTATCATCAGCGTAGGAGTGGATAGGACAAGAAGTTTAGTGAAGAAGATCATTAATAACTGATAGAAAGAGACTGGGTGATTGGACAGAACTGTTAATAAATTTAGGAGAAGAACAGTGACCATTTACATCAGCAATAGAACAGAAGCAAACGAAACTTGAGATAAAGTTGCAGAAAGAAGGATAGAAACCGTAGGAGGGCAGTTTTAAAATCAAGGCTTTGTGTCAGACTCTATCAAAAGCTTTTCATATGTACACTGCGACAGCAAATGATTCACCGAAATCTCTTAAAAAGCATGACTAAGACTCAGTAAGGAAAGCCAGAAGATCACCAGTAGAGTGACCTTGACGGAAGCCATACTGGCTATTAGAAGGAAGATTGTGAAGTGACAGATGTTTGAGAATCTTCCTATTCAGGATAGATTCAAAATCTTTAGATAAGCAAGCTAAAACTATAAGGTGGTAGTTCGAGGGATTAGAACGGTTACACTTTTTAGGAAAAGGCTAAATGTAGGCAAACTTCCAGCAAGAAGGAAAGGTAGAAGTCGATAGACATAGTTGAAAGAGTTTTGCCAGGCAAGGTGCAAGCACGGTAGCACAGTTTTTGAGAACAATAGGAGGGACCCCATCCGGTTCATAAGCCTTCCGATGGTTTAGGTGAGCGAGGGCATGGAAAACATCATTAAGAAGAACGTTAATTTAGGCATGAAATAGTGAGAGTAAGAAGGAGAGGGAGGGGACAAGCCCAGAATAATCCATGGTGGAGTTGTTAGCAAAGGTTTGAGTGAAGAGTTCAGCATTAGAGACAGATGTGATGGCTGTTGTGCCATGATGATGAAATGAAGGAGAGAAATATGAAGTAAAGTTATTGCAGATGTTTTTTGGGCTAGATGCCAGAAGTGTCAAGGGGAGTTTGAGTGAGAAAAATTTTGACATTTTCTATTTATGAAGGAGTGTTTGGTGAGTTGGAGAACAGACTTGGCATGATTCCGGGCAGAGATATAAAGTGGATGAGATTCTGGAGATGGAAGACTCAAGTACCTTTTGTGGGCAACCTCTCTCTGTTCACGAGAACAGGCTGTGTTAAACCAAGGTTAAGAACGTTTAAGTTGAGAGGAATGAGTGCCTCCATTCCAGACACTATCACCTCTGTTATGCGTTCAGCACACAAAGATGGGTTTCTGAAACGGAAACAGTAATCATTCCAGGGAACATTAGTATAATACCTCCTCAGGTCCCTTCCAGTTGGGTGAGGCAAAACGTCACTTCCGCCTTGGGGAATTCTGATGAAAGATTGGAGAAATAGGACGAGATATAGATATAAGATTGTGATCGTAAGAGCCCAACGGAGATGATAGGGTAACATCATAAGTAGAAGGATTAGAGGTTAGGAAAAAATCAAGGATGTTGCGAGTATCTCAAAGACGGTCAGGAATACGAGTAAGGTGTTACACCAGTTGCTCTAGGTCATGGAAGATAGCAAAGTAGAAGGCTAGTTCACCAGGATGGTCAGTGAAGGGAAAAGAAAGCCAAAGCTGGTAGTAAACATTGAAATCTTTAAGGATGGAAATCTCTGTGAAAGGATAGAGAGACAGAATGTTAAATAGTCAAAGAATTTACTATAGTCAGAGGAGTTAAGGGAGAGGTAGACCACTCAGATAAATCTAGTTAGAGACTGACTATTGAGTCTAAGCCAGATAGTGAAAAACTCGGAAGATTCAAGAGCGTGGGCACGACAGCAAGTTAAGTGCGCATATGGTTGAATTTATAAACATTTATTTTGTATGAAAAAGGAACAATCTGGCACAAAACATCTCAACTGACGCCAACACTACAAGCTTTATTTGTAAAATGATAAAGGAATTGTTTAATAAGTATAACTCTGGTTATGTTTAGGCCCTTTAATGATTGTTCTCAGTATCCAACGTTTCTAAAAATGCTCCTGATTGATGTATACATTTTTTCATCATTAAGTTCCTGAAT
>NC_059260.1:7050001-7097501 GCF_017591435.1 Portunus trituberculatus | reverse complement strand
TCAAACATTCGTCTCCTTTCACGGCGACCGGACCCGAGCTGCGAGCAAACACTTTCTTGGTTGCTCGCTGAAAAGTGTGCCAATTTTTGTCTCCTTGCAGTTACAGTCACTTGATTTCCTTCGCAATGTGTTATTTAAGGTAGAAGGAGAGTTCGTTAATACTCCTTCTTGTCACTAAGTGTGCCTTAAAAAGTATACTATATATTTTTTTTTCGTTATTGGTTGATATATCATACTTAGGCTTACTTGCTTTCCGGAAAATCTGTCATGAAAATCGTCTCACCTGAGTCCTTTGTGATCAGATTGCCATACCATGTAATTGTATATATATATTTTTTTTTATGTTTTAAGTTTCTGGAACAATCTGCCATCATTTTGTAATTTTATTGATTTTCGTTTCGGGTTGTGACTTCATTTTCTTGATAATGCATGTTTATACTTTCGATATAGTACGCAGATATTTCATTATTTCATTATCTCTAAAGTACTTAATGAATCATTTGTCGAAATCAGTTTTTTTTCTTTTTTTATACCATGTGGGATTTTCACGGGAATTTCTGGGCTAAAGGGGGTACTTTTTGGGATACCTCCTATCTCAAAGCCCACCCGCTAGGAAACCGTTGCCCCGAGTGAGGAAGCCCAACCTACACTCCGACCGTGGACAAGATTCGAACCCGTGCGCTAGGAGACCCTCAGACCCCAAAGCACGCATGGTTCCACTGCACCACGGCGGCCCCGTTATTCTCATGTGCAGTGTCACTTGACTCGTCGGGTGATTTTGTTTCATTACATGTTATATTGTTCATTTTTAGTATTGTAATATAATAGATTGATATTTCATTAATTCATGTTTCCTCAATCTGTTTAGTGGAGAATTATTTAAAATCATTATCTTCTTCCCCTTGTTTATTATCATTAGACCGTTTAAGTGATTAATTTCTTGCCATTTTATTACTTTGTTTTTCATAATAACAATGTTAAATCTCCATCTTTATGGCAGAGTAATAATGCATAAATAAAGTCACCGCATTTCGTAGGTTTCTTGTTCCGCCTCGTGACTCGGTTTTGAACGTTAACATTTTGCTGGCAGGACGATTGGGGCTCTGGAAGCATATTATATACTCCGCTTATTGTAAGGCTAACTTCATAACCTATTGTGTGAGGTAGAGGGAGACCGACCGACCGCTCACAGACCGATAGATTGATTAACAGTCTCAAGGACAGACAAACAGACCGGCATAAAGACAGGCAGAAGTCATAATCATTGCAGTCATAAAACACCGACCATCTGAGGCAACAGAGACGAGGATGAAAGGAGGACGAAAGTTGGTGGGTTTTGGAAAAACTCGACTTTTGACTTGAAGCAGAGCTAAATTTAGCACCAAAGACTCTTAACGTCATTTTTTCCTACTTCTTTAAGCAATGCTGTCTGTCAGTGGCACGGAGTAGGCTCCTGCTGACCTCGACAGAAAAAGAACACTAGTGCGGTATTCTTAGGCGTTGTGTTCTTAAAAGTCCCACCAAACTGTCAGTTTGTAAAGCGAAGTTAGATAAGAATGATCAAATTTCAGACATTACAAGATAAGAGCCTTCAAGTCTTCCTCCTGTAAGTGTCACAGAAAGTTACAGAAGTAGACAGACAGTTCCAGAAAAATGAACTGACTATGATTCCAACCTATTTAAGAGAGCAGTGAGAATGTATGAACCATCACTAGAATCGTAAAACCAAATCAAAGAAAAGCCGGACAACTTTCAATAGGTTCTTTAAGATTAAAATAATCTGAATAAGACGTGGAAGTGTTTCTAAATACGATTCCTAGTTTGCATCTGTCTAGTCACCGTGAACCTCAGCACTCCGTCAGCCTCGTTCAGAGCAGCCTCGTGTTACACGTTGTGCTTTAGATATATTGTTGATTTATGACCATTGTCAACACCACTTTGTTTGTTGTGTCTAGAACGTCACGGAGGTAACATGTGCTGAATACTGGTGTGTGTGAGTATGTGTGTGTGTGTGTGTGTGTGTGTGTGTGTGTGTGTGTGTGTGTGTGTGTGTGTGTGTGTGTGTGTGTTTATGTGTGTGTGTTTGTGTGTGTGTGTGTGTGTGTGTGTGTGTGTGTGTGTGTGTGTGTGTGTGTGTGTGTGTGTGTGTGTGTGTGTGTGTGTGTGTGTGTGTGTGTGTGTGTGTGTGTGTGTGTGTGTGTGTGTGTGTGTGTGTGTGTGTGTGTGTGTGTGTGTGTGTGTGTGTGTGTGTGTGTGTGTGTGTGTGTGTGTGTGTGTGTGTGTGTGTGTGTGTGTGTGTGTGTGTGTGTGTGTGTGTGTGTGTGTGTGTGTGTGTGTGTGTGTGTGTGTGTGTGTGTGTGTGTGTGTGTGTGTGTGTGTGTGTGTGTGTGTGTGTGTAATTATATAATCTTTCGTTATATATATATATATATATATATATATATATATATATATATATATATATATATATATATATATATATATATATATATATATATATATATATATATATATACAGAGAGAGAGAGAGAGAGAGAGAGAGAGAGAGAGAGAGAGAGAGAGAGAGAGAGAGAGAGAGAGAATACTACAGGATCTGGTTTACTAATTAGGCACCACTTTTTGTCAGCTTGTATCACGCAGCGTTGTAATATTTTAGTTTGCCTTTTTCTAATGTGCCGTGTTATGTCTCCTGCTCAAGCACGACAAGAGTAGAAGAGCGGCGGCCAGGGGGGCTCAGGCGGACACTGTTCTTTTAAGGCATTCATTGCATATTCATCTTTACTCATACAGAAGTTAACGAAACATACAACTAAGGGAAGGATATCCAGCCACATACGATCTAATATCTCAGTTTTTCCTCTCCACGTGTGACTGTGTGGCTCTGTTTTCTATCCCTTCACACTCGAGTGATGCCTTTCAGTCCTTTTCAATTTTATTTTATTTATTTTTTTATTTATTTATTCTTATACCAACGACGCGAGTTTCGACAAAGAACGTCTGCATCTTGTGTCAGTGTTGTGGCGGTGTTTGTTTCAGGAATCAAGATAAGGTTCTGGTCATGCTGAAGTCTTTGTTGAATCTTGGATCATTTTCATAATGGTACAGTACGTATACATTAACTCATTTCTATTAATATGTTTATTCATACTGAAAGTTTAGAAAGGTGCAAAATAAATTAATAAGAAATATTTTTAATAGCTTCTCCTATTCCCTTCCATCACCACCACAAAAAATATAGCAAGATTAGTTAATAAGAAACAGATAAACAATGCAGAAGTGTTGTAATAAAAATAACCGGTTGAATTTGATGGATGGACCTCTGTACCGAAAGTCATGATATCTTCCTTCTACAGCTTTTCTCACACTCTTTATGAGACAGTTAAGCCTCATTGTAATATTCTCTTCAAGATAGTGTCCTCTAACTTTTCTATTCTCTCTCTCTCTCTCTCTCTCTCTCTCTCTCTCTCTCTCTCTCTCTCTCTCTCTCTCTCTCTCTCTCTCTCTCTCTTTTTTTTTTTTTTTTTATTTTATACCAATTTACATAGATATACAGAGTTTTGTACATTATACATTACATACTTAGTACAATATTAGGCTAAAGAAGTCACAGTTAATGCCTTCTATCCGAAAGCCTGCCTCTGTCTGTCTGTCCGTAGCAGCCACTCATTCACTGTACACTTGAACTGCTGCGTGGACCAGCAGCCCTCTACACTCGCTTGCACAGCAACAAAAGCGTTCCACAAGCCGATATACGTGTTGAGGAACTGCCTTTGTTGGTGCCACGTTCTGCACCTGGGCTGGAGCAGCTCCCCAGGGGCACGGATGACGGTTCTGGTGGCAATCTCGGCCTGTCGGGCAGGCTGCTGGAGTTCATGCAGGTGAGCCACCCTCTGCTGCTGCACCTTGAACATGACGGTGAGGCCCGCCACGTCCCGCCGGTGTTGGAGGGTGTGCAGTGTAGGGTGGAAGCCGAGCTCACTCTCCCTGATGAGCCTCGCCGCTCGGTCCTGGACCTTGTCCAGGAGAGCGAGATGTTTGCTGGCCGCGCCGCCCCAGGCAAGGCAGGCGTATTCAAGGAGGAGCGGACCTGCGACTTGTAGAGCAACTCCAGTCCTTTGGCGTCCAGAAGGTAGGAGATTCTCCTCAGGGATGCCAGCTTCCCTGAGGCCTCTCTGGCTAGTCGCTCCAAGTGGGTCCTGAAAGTTAACTTACGGTCGTAAGTTACCCCCAGCACCTCCACCTCCTCCCGCGGCGTCAGTGTCTCCCCGTTGAAGGCGAGGCGCAGGGCTTCACTCGTCCTGGTGATGCTTAGCAGCTGGGTTTTGTGAGCAGCAAACTTAACTTGCCACTTCCTTCCCCAGGCTGCGATGCGGCTCAAGGTGGCGTTGATGTCACAGGTGGCTGCTCTCTCTCTCTCTGTCTCTCTCTCTTTCTCTCTCTCTCTCTCTCTCTCTCTCTCTCTCTCTCTCTCTCTCTCTCTCTCTCTCTCTCTCTCTCTCTCTCTCTCTCTCTCTCTCTCTCTCTCTCTCTCTCTCTCTCTCTCTCTCTCTCTCTCTCTCTCTCTCTCTCTCTCTCTCATTACTTTTTACGCAGTCTTTCCACATCCATAATGTGTACATTTCTCAAAGTCTAATTAATACCTGATGAGTCACACGGCATTATCTTTGTCGCAAAGTCAAAGCTTTTAATATCCTGACAGAAAGTCCAGCGCTATTAAATGAGTCCGCCGATTATGTGACAATTGAAAGCTTATCTCGGAGTAGATTCATCGCAATAGAAATTAAGATTAACGACTAGTATTTCATTGATCTTTTTGGGCATCTGTTCCGTTATCAAAACATCCTTTGTAATACTTATGGTAATCTTATCAGCGCGCGTATACACACACACACACACACACACACACACACACACACACACACACACACACACACACACACACACACACACACACACACACACACACACACACACTTCATGCAAGGATGGCAAAATATCGAACCCTGGTCCTCTGGCTGGCTTCATAAGCCAGAGGACCAGGGTTCGATTCCCCGGCCGGGTGGAGATATTTGGCTGTGTCTCCTTTCACGTGTAGCCCCTGTTCACCTAGCAGTGAGTAGGTACGGGATGTAAATCGAGGAGTTGTGACCTTGTTGTCCCGGTGTGTGGTGTGTGCCTGGTCTCAGGTCTATCCGAAGATCGGAAATAATGAGCTCTGAGCTCGTTCCGTAGGGTAACGTCTGGCTGTCTCGTCAGAGACTGCAGCAGATCAAACAGTGAATTACACACACACACACACACACACACACACACACACACACACACACACACACACACTGATGGAAAGTCCAGTTGAGTATAGTAAAATGGGAGGTGATAAAACAATACCAGTATAAAAACAAGTATTTGGTATTGCAACTAGGTTATAGTAGCATTTATCTCTCTCTCTCTCTCTCTCTCTCTCTCTCTCTCTCTCTCTCTGTCTCCTGGTACAACGTTTGGTACAGTTTGAAAGTAGATATACAACTACTTTCACACCAACTGCTCTCCCGTCTTCACAACTGCATGCGTTCCTGCTGAGGCCGCTCTGCCCAAGGCATTCTGCTTTCTCTCACCCCTTTTATGTCTTTTTCCCTAAATGAAGAGTTAACCTGTATTCTTTATTTTTCTTTCCTTTTACTGGTGAAATTTGGAACATCCTGTCTGTTACTATATTTCTTTCGACTTATGACTTTTAACTCTTTCAACGTGGATGTTTCTATAGATTTATTTTCGGACTGTCCTCTGAAGACCTTTATCTTCAGTGGACATCATTTCCTCTAGATATTTTGCCATCCTTCATGCAAGAGTTCCTCTTGCATGAAAATAATATAATACCCTGGCAGGAGGAGCGATACCCAGGGCTAGTGCATTGTTCGTGGCTTTAAGGATTACCAAAGCTTCCCCTTGCTGCCATTCACTCCCGGTCGCCTTCAGCAAAGCCATGCAATTATCTCGGCTTTCGGTTACTCTTCATGAAAGACTCGGTTTTATATAATGCACTAATCTTGCGTCTCATCCTGCCGTTGTTTACGAGAAGGTCTTCATTTGCAGGAGCAAGCAACGAAGGAGTGTCACTTGTGAATGAGTGGCAGGAATAAGTCACCCCGTCAATCATCTTGATACTTCACAGGGCTTACCACCACCACCATCACCACACTTACTCGTACCACCACCACCACCACCACCACCACTGAAGACCATTGCCATCACCACATCCTTCCCATCCTGGCCACATCTGGTGGAATATCGTCTCGACCTCTCATTCTCTCATTGATGGCAGGAGTGGTATGTGCTGGGGCGGAGAGTGTCCCCTTGAATGAGGGCCTTGTGAAGCACGGCGATGGCTCTTGTGTCCAGGGCGGGCTGATGATGGGAACTCTGAACCAGGCAAACTCACTGCTGGATTCTATTCGAGGGAGGGGAATGGAGAGCACCTCCCGTGTTATATTTTTACCTTAGTCAGACTTTTAAATTTTTGGGGAGATGTATAGAGTCACCTGCAAAACTTTTTTTTTTTTCGAGCTGGCTGAGTTAGTGTCTTACGAAACTATACTCAACATCTGAATCAGACTGAATCACTTTAGAGGAATCACAACAATCAACAACGAGGTCATGCAGCGCCTCCCAGACGGCTCCCAGTGTGGCGGTGGTGCGGTCAGTCACTCGTGGACAGTTCAGGCGGCTGGACGAGGCGTGAATGTAATGGTTTGTACAGTGTGCCGAAGTGTCGCTGCAATAGGTTATCTGTTAAAGCGTTAGGATCGGTACCCATAAAGAAACCATGTAGACTAATTTCTCTCTCTCTCTCTCTCTCTCTCTCTCTCTCTCTCTCTCTCTCTCTCTCTCTCTCTCTCTCTCTCTCTCTCTCTCTCTCTCTCTCTCTCTCTCTCTCTCTCTCTCTCTCTCTCTCTCTCTCTCTCTCTCTCTCTCTCTCTCTCTCTCTCTCTCTCTCTCTCTCTCTCTCTCTCTCTCTCTCTCTCTCTCTCTCTCTCTCTCTCTCTCTCTCTCTCTCTCTCTCTCTCATGTGGTAATACGCTATTAAGGAAACACATATCCCGTGACACACACGAATGATTGACACACGAAGGGGGTGTGAATCACGAGATGGGATAAACTGAAGTCTGAAAATACTGAAAGATATTTTTTTTTTCATGTGGGAGGGTAACCAGTCAATGGCAACAAATATACCGAATGAGAAAGGGTCCAATGAGATGCCAGGTCACTAGCAGGGTCAAAAGAATTATCAAAATGTATGGGATGAATATCTTGAAACCTGTGAGAAACCAAAGCCTGAAAATGCTGGAAGATATTTTTTTTCTCATGTAGGACAGTAACCAGTCAATGGCAACAAAAATAGCGAATAAAATAAAGGCCCACTGACGTCCCAGTTCCCGAATGGTGTCAAAAGAATCAACCAAAAGTTGGGGTAAATATCTTGAAAACTCCTTTTTGAATGAGTTTAAGTAATAGGAAGATGGAAATACAGAAGCGTCCAGGGAGTTTCAGAATTTGCCAGAGAAAGGGATAAGTGATTAAGAACACTGATTAAGTCTTGCATTAGTGATGTGGACAGGACAGGAGTGAAAGAAAGAAGGAAAGCTTGTGCAGCGAAGACGCGGGAGGAGGGGAGGCATGCAGCTTACAAGATCAGAAGACCAATTAGCATGAAAACAGCTAGGAATGGAAAACAGCAGATGCAACACTGTAGTGGTGAAAAAGAGGCAGAAGATAGTAAGTCAGAGGAAAGGAACTGATAAGACGCAAAGCTTTTAATTCCACCTTGTCGCAAATAACAAGAGAAATTGAATCCCGTAAATGTAAAGCATACTTAATGCATGGATGGATGATGCCCCTATACATTTAGTAGTTTAGGTAAGCGAAAAAAATGGCGGATACAACTCAGAACACCCAATTTCATAAATCATGCCTTAGGTAGAAATGATATGTGAAGTTTTCAGTTTAGATTATAAGTAATGTACACATCAAAAATGTTTAGCGCAAAAGAAGGGGACAGCTATAGAGCATTGGAGATGAGAACATAGATTTCTAGAAGATCATGTTGAGTTGGTATATGAAAGAATTGAACTTTTGTGGCATTGAACAATGTTAAGTTTGCTCTGTCTTAATCAGAAATTTTAGAGAGACAGAAGTCAGTTTCTCTGTTGCTTTTATGCATGATTTGGTTACTTCTTGAAGGGTTGGCAGTCTCAGAAAAGACGGGAAAAGTGAAGAGTGGTATCATCACCGCAGGAGTGTATAAAACAAAAAGGTTGTTTTACAAAATGATTATTGAATGATAGAAAGTGTGTGGGTGACAAGACAGAACCCTAAGAAACATTACTGTTAATTCAGGAGAACGACATTGATCGTCTACCACAGTAGCAATTGAAGGGTTAGTAGGAAATTTGAAATGACATACAGTAGCAGAAATAAAGATAGAAACCGTAGGAGTGGAGTTTCGAGATGAAAACTTTGTGCCAGACTTTATCAAAAGCTTTTAAATTTTTGAAATGGGATGACCAAGACTCAGGAAAGCCAAAAGATCACCAGTAGACGGAAACCATACTGGCGATCAGATAAGAGGCTGTGAAATGATAGATGTTTAAGAATCTTCTTGTTGAGTATAGTTTCAAAAACTTTAGATAGTCAAATATTAAAGCAATAGGATGGTAGTTTGAACGATAGCAATGGGAACCATTTTTGGTAGCATGTTAATTGTAGGCAAATTTCCAGCAACAAAGAAAGCTAGATGTTGCCAGCTAGAGTTGAAAGAGTTTGACTAAGCATTTTGTAGAAGCACGAAGGCACAGTTTCTGAGAACAATAAAATGGACCCCATCAAGTCCATAAGCCTTCCAAAGGTTTACCTTACCCCACCGAGGATATAAAAACATCATTGCAAATATTTTGATTAATAGTAGTCAGAATAGCGAAGGGAGGGAGGAACTAGCCCTGAATCATCCAAGGTAGATTTTTATTGGTATCAATGGTTTAGAGGAAGAGATCAGTTTTATAAATAGATGAGGTGACAGTGGTGCCATCATGATGAAATAAAGGAGGGAAAGATGAAGAAGTAAAGTGATTGGAGATATTTTTGGAAAGATGCCACAAGTCTCGAAGGAAGATAGATCTCGTAATATTTTGACATTTTCTTTTATTGATGAAGTTTTTGGCACGTTGAAGAACAGACGTTTTATGATTCCGGGTTGAAATGTAAGACCCATGAGATTCAGTTGATGGAAGAATCATATAGCTTTTCGGTAACGTCTCTACCATGTATAGCACGAGAACAGGATGTGTTATGTTAATAGGGTTTAGGTCGAGAGAATGAGTTAGGAATGTACATCAGCATGCCAGACACCATGACCTCTGTTATACGTTCAGCAAACAGAGATGGGTGTCTGGAACGGAAGCAGTGGTCATTCCAAGAAAAGTCACTATAATAACTCTGTAGGTCCCCCAACTAACTAAGGCATATCGTCAGAGGCACCTCCGTTTTGGAGGATCATGAAGAAAGATTGGAGAGATAGGACAAGATAACGGAGGAGCTCAACTTTTGGAAAAAGATAAGGTAACAGCAACAGCAGAATGATTAGAGGCTAGGAAAATGACATGGATTTTTATTTTGTTTCCATGACGGTTAAAAATACGAATAATATGCTGCACCAGTTGCTGTAGGGCGTGGAGGATAGCAAATTTAGAATCTAGTGAAGAGAATCAGCGAAGCGAGAAGAATGGAGACCTTAGCAGTTGGTGACTCCCAACCCAGGCTCGGAATTCCCTTCTGGGAAGGGGACCATAATTGTCCCTAGGTCGGACTACTCAGTAGCGATCTCAAACATCTCAAATATCAACTTTTTCCCCATTAACTCCTGTAACATTTGCGGTTTAAGATCTAATTTTCAATGTGTACAGCACCAACTCTTCTTTATTAAACCTCATCTTCTTTTCCTCACCGAAACACAGCGGTCTTTTCTGTTCCTTCCCACTTTCTTTATCCACAGTATCTTTCCGAAGCTGGATGTTGCGTGTATGTAAGGAATGATTTAACTTGTTCTCGTGCCCACGCTCTTGAATCTTCCGAGTTTTCTACCAGCTGGCTTCGACTCTATAGTCATTCTATAAGTAATTTTGTATGTGCTTTTTGTCTCTCCCCTAATTCCTCTTACTATTGTAAATTCTTTGACTATCAAGTTTCTAAAGTGCAGCACATTCTGTCCCTTTATCCTTTTCCAGAGATCTCCATCCTTGGGGATTTCAATGTTCACCACCAGCTTTTCTCTCCATTCACTAGACCTCAATTTTGCTAATATCCATGACCTACAGAAACTGGTGCAACACCCTACTCGGTATTCCTGACCGTCTTGGTGATACGCCCATTCTTGACATTTTCCTTACTTCTAATTTTTTCTGCTTATGCTGTTACCCAGTCTTCTTCGTTGGGCTCCTCTGATCGCAATCATATATCTGTATTTTCTTCTCTTTCTATAATTCCTCATCAGGAATTTACCTGGTAGAGGTAAAAAAAAAAATTTCTATGATTTCAGATTGAGGCAGACTCAGTTCCTCCATCTATCTACTTGGCACAGCCTTCCAGACAACTATCCCTTCTTCTTCAGTGACACACAGCTGTCCTGATTTTCTACAATGAATATCCTCGGTCTGTCCTTTACTCATAATCTTAACTGGAAACTTCACATCTCATATCTTGCTCAAACAGCTTCTATGAAGTTGGGCGTTCTGAGGTGTCTCCGCCATTTTTTCTCGCCCCTCCAATTACTAACTTCGTTCAAAGGCCTTATCCTTCTTTGTATGGAGTTCTCTTCGCATATTTGGTGGTGGTGGGAGGGTTCCACTCACACAGTTTTACTAGATAGGATGGAATCAAACGCTTTTCGTTTCATCATCTCTCTTCTGTTTGACTGATAAGCCTCAATCTCAGCGCCGGAATGTTGCATCCCTTGCTATCTTTTATCACTATTTTCATGCTAACTGCTTTACTGATCTTACTAACTACATGCCTCTCCTCCTCTTGTGGCCTCGCTGCACAAGGCTTTCTTTTTCTCTCACCCCTATTCTTTCCAGCTCTCAAATGCAAAAGTTACCAGTACTCTCAATCATTCATACCTTTCTCTGGTAAGCTTTGGAACTCCCTGTCTGCTTCTCTATTTCCATCTTCTTAGGACTTGACTTCTTTTAAGAGGAAGGTTTCAAGACATTCGTCCCAGATTTTTGGTTACTTCTCGTGATCCTCTAGGGAACCGGTAATCAAGTGGATCTTTCCTTTTTATTTTTTTTGCCTTTGACCATTTTCCCTATTTCGCTAAAAATGGAAAAGAAAATCAATAAATGAAAGGTAGGCTTAAAGTGATCCATATCAAAGAATTTCTTCTAGTCATAGGAGTTAGATGAGAGTTAAACAGCACAGATAAATTTAGTTACAGAGTGTCTCTGAAGTCGTAGCTCGTTGGTGGAAAACTCGGAAGGTTCGAAAGCATGGGCACGAGTGCCTTTAGACGCACTATTAAACTTTGGAATGAATAAGGAAAGTAGGAGGGAATAAACATATCGCAACTGTGAGTTTCCTCAGTCACGTTTGTTCCAGTGATGAAATGGAGATGAGGTTTAGTAGAAGAGAGGTGGTGTGCTACTGACTGAAAATTAGATCGAAGTTCGAAACGTTGTAGAGATTAATGAAGAAAAGTTGATGAGGGTGACAAGACATTTAGGCAAGATAACATTAGAGCAGTCCGACTTGGGGACTTTTAATGAGAATGGTATCAGGGATTGCAATGTATAATTTTGAATTTTGAATAGAGGTTGTGTAAAGTTTTGTGCAAGGTTTTTTTTTTTTTTTAAGAGAAAATCACGAATGATAAGTTAAAGGTTGATACTACTTAAGATACATGAAATTAGCTTTCATAATTTACACTATTAACTTATTATTCAAATAGATTTAAGGACAAAATAATGGCAACGAATAAATCATTTGCGCTAATCTTTTTTTTCGCATTAGTTTTTATATATTTTCTATCTATTTACAGGAAGCCTGCAAGTCCTTTTACTCGTTTATCATTCAAAATGACCAATACTTTTTTATAGAACATACGGAAAAAATTCATTTATTGTCTTTATTCAAATATAGTTCTCATTTCCTCCTTTATTACTAACTGGCAAGTAGACACTTCGGCACAAGTAGCCTGGGAGCGAGAGAAGCGCAACAGATGTACTACAGCAGCTATGGACAGTTTAGGAGGCAGGGCGTGGGAATCAAGGCCTGAGCTGGACGAAGGGGAAGGCAGGGACATTAAAGGACAGTATCGGGAAAAGGAAAGTTGTATTGTTGCCCAATTTTTTTCTCTGACAAAGCATTACAGAGCGACACAGCGGCTCAGAGGAAAATACAAATCTTCAGGAGGAGAAGACAGCGCTTTCCCTTTTACTCAATAATAACAGTGCGAACAATAAAAACAACAATAACAACAGCAACAACAACAGTAACAAAAACTCTCAGGTAAATGGAACTGTGTCTAGAAATAGATTCTTTCTGTGGATGTGTAATGCTCTACTAAGCCATCAGAGGGCGGTGTGGCGGTGGTGAACACAGTTCTGGTGTTTGCGGGGTCGAGGGTCCCGTGACCTCACAAGGCTCTCTCTACTCCTTGATCTAGTAACCCAAGTAGACTATATCGTGTTAGGATGATCTCATGAGGAGTCCTTTAATTCATCCTCTATTAAGAAAGGATGCAGGAAGATCTCATGAAGAATGACTTTATTACTCACTTTCTCTTTATGATAATGCTTTAGGAAGGTTAAACAGATTTTTGGATGAGAATGATAGGTGGACACAGGTAGGCATATTTCATACATACACGTTACGAGTAGATTTGATGGTAGCTATATTCATATGATTTGTCTCCCGATGGGGGGGCTTAGAGCTGGTGCTCACTGCCCTTGTATGTATATCGAACAGAATAACAATATAACTTTAGCCTCTGAAAATTTTTCTAGAGATCTCAGAGCCTTTTAAAATATCCCACTTCTTATCACCCTCTTAGCTCCCAATGACATGGTGACACTGTTACCGCAATTATAGATGAATAGAGTAGATCAGCAAAACATGAACTGGATAGTCAAGGTTACGGCAGTAGGCACATGGAGCAGCTCCCGCCCTCCTTGCGATCAATCAATCAATCATGTGGGGCATACGCCGGGGGGCGCGTCGCCTCGCGTACCCTATGGGGCCACTCCAGGTGGTCATGCCTCGCAAGTCTTCATGCAGGCTCCCTACCCATGCCAAATAACTCCCAGCAAGAGGCATCGACTTACCGCAGCCATGAGTTCTGTGGACGTCCCCTTGGCCTCCTCCATGCCTAAGGGAAGCCCTTGCTTGCCCTCCTTGCAGCTCTAGAGAAATCAAATGATGGTCAAAGAGACTTAGTCTTAACTGTTTACGTAGACTGAAAAGATTCATTCCATTCCTCGTGCAGCAGCGGGAGTAACTACATAAAAGGGAAGTAGGATAACAATGTAAGGAAAAACAGAGCAACTAAATAGCGAGAGGATACGAAGAAGAGGAAAGCAAACCCGGGCCAGCAAGGAAGGAAAAGAGGTAAACACACGCAGCGTGCTGATGAACGCCGAGCAACACCACGCCGAGACAATGCGGGAAGCACAACACAGGCAACGCAGCGCGAGCAAGAAAGAATGAGCAAGACAAAGAATGTACTATGAATTTTCTATGAATACGTGTGAATACGCTTGAGATTCTCTCTTCTGTTCTGTAGTATACTGTGACGTGTGCTGTTGTATTTTATGTTAAGGTGCCAATTGTGTGCGTGTGCGAGTACAGTGATGATTGTAATGTATATCGGAGTATTATCTATATTGTCCTTTAGTTACAATGACAGTACGTTGTGGTTTCTTTCTGAGTCACCACTTCCAATTCATTCATGAAATACATCTGTTTATTCTCAACAATCATCCTCATCCATGCATCCATCGCATCCTTTAAATCTTCTTACTGACACTGTAATAACAAATCATTTTATAAGTGTAAGCCATTTATACAGTAATAGACATAGTAAGTGTATATCTGCCTTTGTAACGGCTTCCTTTCTCTCTTAGCTGGTGTTTTGTTTGTTATAGGTTAGATATTTTGTCTTCATTCCACACTCTGCCCGTTATTTATTTTTATTAATTTCTTGTTTTCTTGATATTTGAGGACTATTACCATTTGTGATTAAAGGGCGTGAGACCTGGGCAGTGATAGGCTGAGGGCGTGTCATCTGGGCAGTGATAGGCTGAGGACGTGTCACCTGGGCAGTGATAGGCTGAGGGCGTGTTATCTGGGCAGTGATAGGCTGAGAGCGTGTCACCTGGGCAGTGATAGGCTGAGAGCGTGTTATCTGGGCAGTGATAGGCTGAGAGCGTGTCACCTGGGCAGTGATAGGCTGAGAGCGTATTATCTGGGTAGTGATGGGCTGAAGGCGTGTCACCTGGGCAGTGATAGGCTGAGAGCGTGTTATCTGAGCAGTGATAGGCTGAGGGCGTGTCACCTGGGCAGTGATAGGCTGAGGGCGTGTTATCTGGGCAGTGATAGGCTGAGGGCGTGTCACCTGGGCAGTGATAGGCTAAGGGCGTGTTATTGTAACAGGTCGCTACTAGCAGGAGCTCCAGGACAATGGTTACACAGGTTTGTAAGAAGTGGGCGCCAAACTGGCAAGCACGTAGTTACATTATCTGGACAGTGATAGGCTGAGGGCGTGTCACCTGGGCAGTGATAGGCTGAGGGCATGTCACCTGGGCAGTGATAGGCTGAGAGCGTGTCACCTGGGCAGTGATAGGCTGAGAGCGTGTTATCTGGGCAGTGATAGGCTGAGGGCGTGTCACCTGGGCAGTGATAGGCTGAGGGCATGTCACCTGGGCAGTGATAGGCTGAAGGCGTGTCACCTGGGCAGTGATAGGCTGAGGGCGTTTCAGCTAGGCGGCGAAAGTGTGAGGGCGTATCAGCTGGGCAGTGAGAGGCTAAGGGCGTATCAGCTGGGCAGTGAGAGTGTTGCACCAGGCTTACTGTCAGGGTGCGAGTGTTCCTGCTCTGTTGTTTCACCAGAGTTGCCAACTCTTTTCTTGTATGTAAATTAACTTAGTGTAACTTAAGTTGTATGTAAATTAACTAAACAAAAACTTATAGTTTTGATAAGACAGTCTTTTTATGATAGTAGCAAAAACAACAACATGACACACACACACACACACACACACACACACACACACACACACACACACACACACACACACACACACACACACACACACACCCGGCCCGGTAGGTCAGTGGTTAGAGCGCTGGCTTTACAAGCCAGATGACCGGGGTTCGATTCCCCGGCCGGGTGGAGATATTTGGGTGTGTCTCCTTTGACGTGTAGCCCCTGTTCACCTAGCAGTGAGTAGGTACGGGATGTAAATCGAGGAGTTGTGACCTTGTTGTCCCGGTGTGTGGTGTGTGCCTGGTCTCAGGCCTATCCGAAGATCGGAAATAATGAGCTCTGAGCTCGTTCCGTAGGGTAACGTCTGGCTGTCTCGTCAGAGACTGCAGCAGATCAAACAGTGAATTACACGCACACGTACACGCGCGCGCATACACACACACACACACACACACACACACACACACACACACACACACACACACACACACACACACACACACACACACATATATATATATATATATATATATATATATATATATATATATATATATATATATATATATATATATATATATATCTGCAAGTACCATGCTTTATAAAAACTAAATCAATCAATAGTTGTGGCCATGTCTCCGTAGATCACAAAGCGTTGAGAAATAGGGAGGAAGCGTTTAGCTAGTAGCATGCCTTCGTATCAACCTTTCCTTGCACTCTGCTGTGCCACCTGTTCTGAGTCATTCAGTTTTTTTCTGCCTAAAGCGTTCTTCCTCATTGTTGCAGAAGCTTACCACAACAATCTTAGCCTCTAAAGAGTGGCTGGCGTCTATAGTTGATATGCTGTTTGTGGGTTAAGTTCCAAATTTCCATAAGAACGTTTTGGTCTGTGAACATCCTCTCCTCACACCGACGTCACCCTCTGAGCCTCAGTATTTGACGAACCACAGTAATGGCTACAAGGGAAGACAATCATTCCTCTTCTCAATCCTCGAACAAGGATAAGTTGCCATTGCAAACAATGACATATGTGATCCAAAACAGCGTCTTTTTTAAAATACTACCAATAGAAAGCTAGAAATTACTGTTTTAAGTCTCAAAAGTAGTTTCATCAGAATAAAAAGATAAAATACTAGCAGAATGTGGTTCATTCATGTACACAGTAGATCCTCCCAGTCGTGACAATTATAATAATATCTTACGTGCACTTGGTGACAGACAATAATTTTATTTCCTTTGGTGTGTCTGCAGAATGATAGATTTATGCATTCATGTCAGTTAGAGACAGAGATAATGGTGAAGAAAGCAGATAAAGGAAAGTTTGGGCCATCCCAGCTGGGGTCCCATCAAGGCACGCAACAATTCGAAAACAGTTAGTTTACTTCACTTCATCACTTTACAATAAACACACTACATCACCTAAAGAATTTGTGTTTGCCGGAGATTGGTAAGTGTAACGCTATTATGAATTTTATCAATTAGTCAAGACAGAAATGAGAAACTGATAACAGAATATGCCCTATTTTTAGTGAAAATGTCAAAACTAACCCGGCTGAGAGGGACATCCGTGAGAAACATCCCCGTCTTTATTTAGGGATTGATTAAACTCTTGAAAGATTGAAGGAAACTAGACCTGAAGCAGATAGGTCGGGCCTGTTGGTCGATTCTACTATTCTGTACAATAAAAGTTCAGTCTGTTCCCCTTACCCCCTTTAATCAAAACTTAAAGTGTACCCATTACATTATACTCACATTATCGCCTAATTATCATTGAGTCACTAGATTGTGATGTTCCAGAAGTTGCCTAAATATCATCACATTAAATGGAAAGTTGTCATAACCTGGCATGCCACAGCCTGGTGGGACATAGCGTGATGCAGGATGTAAATAATCACGTCTACGGGAAAATTGTAAAAGGGACCCTGCTGCGAATCGAGGCGAAATCGGGTCAGGATATCCTGTGTCAGGAAACCATTAACACGAGAGCGGGAGGCCAACCATTAACAAGAGAGTGGGAGGCCAGGTATCAGATTGTACGCAGACCCAAGCAAATGCCCAAGACAAAATACTTTGTTTACGATGTTGGAGAGTAGTATAGTCAACACGTGTTTCCCCACGTGTAGTTAAACAGGATTGGTGGATTTAAATGGCCAATGAACAAGCAGTATTTCATGTTTAGACCAATGGTGAACGTGCTATGAGACTAGGGAAAAGTTGAGCCTATGAAACACCAGTAAGGCAATGTTGTGTATACTACGTTTAAGGTTGTTTCTACATTACCTTCGTATGTGTTCTCGTCCTTACATTGTCACACGTGGACCTCCACATGTCTGATCTCTGAATGGTAGATGGTAAAATGGGCGTGGAGAAAAGGTACGAAACCTTGAGTATTTAAAATAAGCAGAAACCAGCAAGAAGACTTAAGAATCTTGGCAGAAACGAGAAGAGAGAGCAGAAGGCAGTGGCCGAGAGGAGGAGAAGAAACATTTGAGTCATGGACAGACTCTTTCTTGTATTAGTGAGTAAAAGCTCTATAGTTGTTAATGCAGTCTAAGACAATGTTTATGTCATTTAAGTGAAAGGAGGAAACAAATATAGGATGTGTATTTATTAGGATGTTATATTAAGATTTTATGTATGTGTAGTGCAATTTCCACAGTTGATGCATTAAGATATATCATATTGAGGAGATAATTACATATGATATATTGTGGTGTATACATTATATGGGCATTTATAGAAGTCAAGCATTGAGTTGATATTGAGATGCATCAGCTGTGAAATTGGCACCTAATGTTTGTGGATTTATTTGTATGTGATTAACATTGATGAAGGATTTACGGAGATAAGGATTTACGGAGATGAGCTTAACATTTCTAAGGGCATTAATTGAATTTGTGTGACATTATGAGCAATCTTTGAAAGTGGTGTAATTAATCTTAGATTAATCAAAATTAGAAAATACAATACCGTATAATATATTACCTGCAGTAAGAATAAGTCTTCACTTAGAATAGCACGATTGCAACCTGCAACGAACTCCGAAAAAGTAACTAAACACTCAAAGTAGCTCAATATAAATTCTATTAGCTGGATCTCTTATAATGTCGGCAGATTTAGCGACATTTTTTTCTTAGTTAGCAATTCTGGACGGTCAAGAAGCAAACCTGGAAGACTTACCGCGCATGGTGCCTGGTGTCTGGTGCCGTTAAGCCTCGCCTCTCCCTCCTGTATCCCTTCCCTTGATTAATTTTGCTGCTGGTCGTGTTGAAATCTTTGAAAACACTTTTGTGAGATTCCAGCACGCCTTCATCTCTCGCACTCCACACTCCAAGTTGCTGATCTAATTTCAAGGTGAGAAAAAAAAATCCTGGTGATCACATTTGCCTGGCCTCACAATTTTTTTTTTTTTTTTATACCTGGTGTTGGAGGAGGCAGTGCACGAGTCAAGGGAAGGCGAGGGGAAGGGAGGGCATTAAAGGTGCAGGTTATACCAACCCTTTGTTGTCTAACTGCGGAGAAAAAAAGCTCTGCCGTAAAGTTATATCACGTTTACACAACTGTTCTTATTACATAAAATCACCATTTTTGTGTAAATAATCACTGCTTAAAGACCCTTTCCGTCTATCTTATTTTTAATCTTGGAAAATCGCTTTCAGATATATATATATATATATATATATATATATATATATATATATATATATATATATATATATATATATATATATATATATATATATATATATATATGAGGAACACAGACGAGGCCTGATCCGCTCACTTCACACCGGGCACTACCATCTTGAACGAGTAAAATGTTATATGGATACAATCCCTGCTCACCTCTCTCTCTCTCTCTCTCTCTCTCTCTCTCTCTCTCTCTCTCTCTCTCTCTCTCTCTCTCTCTCTCTCTCTCTCTCTCTCTCTCTCTCTCTCTCTCTCTCTCTCTCTCTCTCTCTCTCTCTCTCTCTCTCTCTCTTTTTTTTTTTTTTTTTTTTATTTAAACAAAACTTAATACAAAGGAACATGTACCCAAAGGCGCACTGTCGTGTGCTACCTATTCTAAGGGTACTACAATCTATTTCTCTACAATATTTACAAGACTTAAAAATAGATAATATACAAGATGGTCAGCATGTAAATGGAGCACTATTCGTTTCACTTCACTAGCACTATTCACGCACTGCACTACACTGAGTGTCACGTCACAAAGAGTGTCAGAGGAGTTGGCAGTGTCTGTCTCCACTTATGTGCCATCAGTTTGACACTGTGTGTGTTCATCTCCTGGACGTGAGGCACCGCGGCCGTGAACAAGTTCCACATCCTGGAGACGCGTCCTGCGAAGGTGCGTTGATGCTGACACCCGTGGGATCGCGGCACCTCTACGGCGTCACCACCATTGAGCACCGTTCTCGTGCTCCGTGCGGTGACTCTTAGAGGATGACGCAGCCCTGCCAGATGTGGCACTCTTTGCACCTGTGCCTTATGGAACACTACGATCGCCGCCACGTCTCTGCGGTGTTCCAGTGAATCAAGGGGACGCTCAGGCTCTGGGTGAGGTGGTAGTGCAGCATCTACTAGCCGTATGGCGCGGCGTTGGATGCTGTCCAGTCTCCTTCTGTGTGTGGCGGCACAGGACATCCAGGAGAGAGCTGCGTATTCAAGGTGGGGCCGCACCTGTGCCTTGTACAGCAGCAGTCTCCCCTTCCTGTCGAGGAAACTGGCGATCCTTCTGAGAGCGGAGATCCTGTGAGAGGCTTTCTTGGCAATGGTTTTGACATGCCTGTCAAACCTCAGCCCTCGATCCACCTCCACTCCAAGTATCTTGACGTCATCTTGGAGTGGGAGAGCAGCGCCAAAGACAACTTTCCTGCCATTGCTGCCATGGCGGCTGGGGACCGAGAGACAACCATTGCTTGTGTCTTCTCCGGCGCGAATGTCACTTGCCAGCGAGCACCCCACTCCTTTATCACTCGTAGCTGCTGATTGATGGCCTCAGCAGCCCGCCCACTGTCCTGGCGTGGATAGGTATAGGAGAGGGTGCAGTCATCAGCATAGGCCATGACTCCTGGCAGTAGCTGGAGAAGATCATCCACGTAGATATTCCACAGGAGTGGGCCAAGAATTGAACCCTGTGGCACTGATGCCTCCACAGGCAGGGACTCAGATGTTTGCCCGTTGACAACCACCTTGAGGCTTCTGTCCTGCAGGTAATTTCCCAAGAGTCGTAGCAAGCCACCCTGGATGCCTTTAGCACGAAGCTTTTCTAGTAATCCGTTGTGCCATACTTTATCAAAAGCTCCTGCTATGTCCAAAGCAACCACTATAGTGTCCTTGCCGTCGTCGAGGGCGTCCTGCCAATGCCTGGTGAGAAGCATCATTAGGTCGGAGGTTGACCTTCCAGGTCTGAACCCAAACTGTTGGTCTGAGAGGAGGGCATTGTCCTTGAGATGGCTACACACCACCTCTGCCACGACCCTCTCAAACACTTTACCCACCACTGACAACAGGGATATGGGTCTGTAGTTTTTTGGGTCCGTCCTGGAGCTTTTTGTGTACAGGAACTACTCGAGCCTCCTTCCACACTGAAGGCCAGACGTTTTCCCGTACACAAGTTGTGAACTTGGGTGAGAGGGGCAGCCAGTTCCTGGGAGCATCGCTTCAGCAGGTGCGGGCTGATGTCATCAGGGCCGGTGGCTTTCTGTGTGTCCAGCCCCGCAATAATCGCTTCACCTGCTGATGCGTCACCTCCACCATGGTGACAGTCTTCTCACATTGCTGGACCAGCTGAGGCGGTGGCTGCTGTGGATTCCCGACCTTCATTTTTCCAGCAAACAAGGAAGCCAGCAACTGTGCCCTCTCCTTACTGCTGGTGGCGACAGTACCGTCCTGCTTGCTGAGGGAGGGATGGATTCTTGGTGGCCAGTTCCTTGTTTGTCCTTAACAAGAGACCACCAAGTTTTGTTTCCTACGCCAGTGCCACACAGTTTCCGGCGCAGGCTTTCCTCCCACTTTTTTAAGGCCCACTTGCTGGTTACCACCATCCTCCTGCATGCAGCCCTGTGCAGGTCCTTGTTGCGCCGAGTCGGGTTCCTCTTGTAGCGGAGCCAGGCAGCATACTTTGCCTCGGCAGCAACACGGCAACGGTAGCCAAACCATGGCTGATCCGTCGATCTGGTGGTGTATTCCCTGTGTGGGACGTGGCGTCTCTGGAGGGCGAGAAGGTGAGAGGTGAGTGCAAGTGCTTCACTCTCTGCTCCTCCCTGTAGCAGAGTGGCCCATGGGGTGTGGGTCAGGTCGCGGCGCAGGAAGCCCAGTCTGCTTTGTTCCACAGCCAGATGGTGCGGGTGGTGGCCTCGTCCTGAGCCACGCCCACTTCCAGCTGTGTCAGTACAGCGTGATGGTCAGAGCTGCCCACGAGCCCCAGCTGATGACACTGAAGCTTGTCTTCCTGGTAGTCTGAGATGACAGGGTCTAATGTCCCTCCTCGTTCATGTGTGGGGAAGGTGACATGATCTGTCAGACCCTGCACCTCAGGAGATTCTCGTAGGCGTCTCTTTCCAGGTGGTGATTGAGATCCCCCACAATCAGCACGTGGCTGCAGCTGTGTGCCATCATCAGGTTGTCTAAGGTCTCAGTCAGGTACAGGAGTGAGTCAGGCCCTTGTCGCGGGGGGCGATACAGGGCACACAGCAGGAGGGCTGAGCGGTCTGCCAGCATTACTCGGAAGTACATCATCTCCATCATTGGAGGCGTGTCTATGTCGAGTAGCTGGGCCTGCATTCCTTCCTTGAAGCAGACAGCCACTCCACCTCCTGTTCGCTCCTGTCGGTCCCTCCTCACCCAGTGGGTGAAGCCCTGCATCCTGCCATACGTGGGCTCCACCTCACTGTTCAGCCATGTCTCGGTCACCACAACAACGTCTGCATTGTGTCGTTGCACACAGTTGTGGTATAAGTATATCTCTCTCTCTCTCTCTCTCTCTCTCTCTCTCTCTCTCTCTCTCTCTCTCTCTCTCTCTCTCTCTCTCTCTCTCTCTCTCTCTCTCTCTCTCTCTCTCTCTCTCTCTCTCTCTCTCTCTCTACAATAAATTATTAAAAAGATTTCCTTCCCTCCCTTGAGGCCTTGATGGCTGGTTACCTTCCTCATCCCAGCCATCCTGCAGCTTTCTTTTCCGTAGCGAGTCTTCCCTTCAACTTGCTATGTTAATTAATTTGTGATTCTGAAATCTCTGAGCGCCAACTTTAGGCCACTCCAGTATTGCCTTACATCATTACGCGTATACAGAATCTTGCCTCGGGTTACGCACTTGCTGGTGTAAACTGAGACATACTTCTTTTACCTTCAGTCTTATGATAGTGGTAGTTACTATAGTACATGTCTATATATATATATATATATATATATATATATATATATATATATATATATATATATATATATATATATATATATATATATATATATATATATATATATATATATATATATGTGTGTATATATATATATATATATATATATATATATATATATATATATATATATATATATATATATATATATATATATATATATATATATATATATATATATATATATATATATATATATATATATATATATATATATATATATATATATATATATATATATATATATATATATATATATATATATATATATATATATATATATATATATATATATATATATATATATATATATATATATATATATATATATATATATATATATATATATATATATATATATATATATATATATAGATAGATAGAGAGAGAGAGAGAGAGAGAGAGAGAGAGAGAGAGAGAGAGAGAGAGAGAGAGAGAGAGAGAGTATAGAAGATATTTTTGAACGATAACTACACTTCCTTTTAAGTCTAGAGTATATTTTTATTTATTCGATTTTATTGTTATTCTATTTTTTTGTTTATTATACACGCATTTTCCAATGATAAATATTTTTCCATTTTGAAAAGCTTTCGTTATAGTATTTTTTTTTTTTTTTTTTTTACGTAGGGAAGAGGGCCAGCCAAGGGCAAAAAAAAAGAAAGATTAAAAGAAAAGGCCCATTTGAGTGTTGGTTCTCTAAAAAGTGTAAAAGCGTCAGCCAAAGTTGGGGAGCAAATGCCTCGATACCTCCCTCTTAAAAGAAGACAAGTCGTAGGAATTCGGAAATACAGATGCAGGGAGGGAGTTTCAGAGTTTACCAGTGAAAGGGATGAATGATTGAGAGTACTGGTTAACTCTTGCGTTAAAGAGTTGGACAGAATAGGGATGAGAGAAAGAAGAAAGCCTTGTGCAGCGAGGCCGCAGGAGGAGGGGAGGCATGCAGTTAGCAAGATCAGTAGAACAGTTACCATGAAAATAGCGATAAAATATAGAAAGGGATGCAACATTTCGGCGGTGAGAAAGAGGCTGAAGACAGTTAGTCAGAGGAGGGAGTTGATGAGACGAAGAGCTTTGATTCCACCCTATCAAGCAAAACTGTGTGACTGGAACCCCCCAAACATGCGAAGAGTACTCCATACAGGGACGGATAAGGCCCTTATACAGAGTAAGCAGTTGGAGGGGCGAGAAAAACTGGCGGAGACGCCTCAGAACACCTAACTTCATAGAAGCTGTTTTAGCAAGAGATGAGATGTGAAGTTTCCAGTTAAGATTATGAGCAAAGGACAGACCGAGGATATTCATTGTGGAAGAGGGAGACAGTTGAGTGTCATTGAAGAAGAGGGATAGTTGTCTGGAAGGTTGTGTCGAGTTGATAGATGGAGGAATTGAGTTTTGAGGCATTGAAAACTACTAGATTTTCTCTGCCCCAATCGGAAATCTTAGAAAGATCGGAAGTCAGGCGTTCCGTGGCGTCCCGCGTGATCTGTTGACTTCCTGAAGGGTTGGTCGTCTCTGAAAGAACGTGGAAAGATGTAGGGTGGTATCATCAGCGTAGGAGTGGATAGGGCAAGAAGTTTGGTTAAGAAGGTCATTAATGAATAATAGAAAGAGAGTGGGTGACAGGACAGAACCCTGAGGAACACCACTATTAATAGGTTTAGGAGAAGAACAGTAGCCGTCTACCACAGCAGCAATAGAGCGGTCGGAAAGGAAACTTGAGATAAAGTTGCAGAGAGAAGGATAGAAGCCGTAGGAGGGCAGTTTTGAAATCAAAGCTTTATGCCAGACTCTATCAAAAGCTTTTGATATGTCTAACGCAACAGCAAAAGTTTCACCGAAATCTCTAAAAGAGGATGACCAAGACTCAGTAAGGAAAGCCAGAAGATCACCAGTAGAGCGACCTTGACGGAAGCCATACTGGCGATCAGACAGAAGATTGTGAAGTGACAGATGTTTGAGAATCTTCCTATTCAGGATAGATTCAAAAACTTTAGACAAGCAAGAGATTAAAGCTATAGGACGGTAGTTTGAGGGGTTAGAACGGTCACCCTTTTAGGAACAGGCTGAATGTAGGCGAACTTCCAGCAGGAAGGAAAGGTAGAAGTCGATAGACAAAGTTGGAAGAGTTTGGCCAGGCAAGGTGCAAGCACAGAAGCACAGTTTTTGAGAACAATAGGAGGGACCCCATCAGGTCCATAAGCCTTCCGAGGGTTTAGGCCAGCAAGGGCATGGAAAACATCATTACGAAGAATTTTGATTGTAGACATGAAATAGTCAGAGGGAGGAGGAGAGGAGGACAAGCCCAGAATCGTCCAAGGTGGAGTTGTGAGCAAAGGTTTGAGAAAAGAGTTCAGCTTTAGAGACAGAAGAGATGGCAGTGGTGCCATCAGGATGAAATAAAGGAGGAAAGATGAAGAAGTGAAGTTATTTGAGATGTTTTTGGCTAGATGCCAGAAGTCACGAGGAGAGTTTGAGTTTGAAAGATTTTGACATTTTCTATTTATGAAAGAGTGTTTGGCAAGTTGAAGAACAGACTTGGCATGATTCCGGGCAGAGATATAAAGTGCATGAGATTCAGGAGATGGAAGGCTCAAGTACCTTTTGTGGGCAACCTCTCTATCATGTATAGCACGAGAACAGGCTGAGTTAAACCAAGGTTTAGAAGGTTTAGGTTGAGAAAAGAATGAGGAATGTACGCCTCCATGCCAGACACTAACACCTCTGTTATGCGTTCAGCACAAAGAGATGGGTCTCTGACACGGAAGCAATAATCATTCCAGGAAAATCAGCATAATACCTCCTCAGGTCCCCCAACTGGCAGAGGCAAAACGCCAGAGGCACCTTCGCTTTGGGGATCCTGGAGAGGATTGGAGAAATAGGACAAGATACAGAAATGAGATTGTGATCGGAGGAGCCCAACGGAGATGAAAGGGTGACAGCATAAGCAGAAGGGTTAGAGGTGAGGAAGAGATCAAGAATGTTGGGCGTGTCTCCAAGACGGTCAGGAATACGAGTAGGGTGTTGCACCAATTGCTCTAGGTCATGGAGGATAGCAAAGTTGAAGACTAGTTCACCAGGATAGTCAGTGAAGGAAGAGGAAAGCCGAAACTGGTGGTGAACATTGAAATCTCCAAGAATGGAAATCTCAGCGAAAGGGTAGAGGGACAGAATGTGCTCCACTTTGGAAGTTAAGTAGTCTAAGAATCTACTATAGTCAGAAGAGTTAGGGGAGAGATAAACAGCACAGATGAATTTAGTTTGAGAGTGACTGTTAAGTCGAAGCCAGATGGTGTATAACTCGGAAGACTCAAGAGGCACGAGAGCAAGTTAAGTCGCAACATCCAACTTTGGAATGGAAATGAGAATAGATAAAGTAGGAGGGAACAGAGAAGAGGCTACTGTCAGTTGCCTCAGACAGCTGTGTTTCGGTGAGGAATATAAGATGAGGTTTAGTAGAGGAGAGCTGGTGTTCTACAGATTGAAAATTAGATCTAAGACCGCGAATGTTGCAGAAGTTAATGTATAAAAAGTTGAGGGAGGTGTCAAGGCATTTGTGGTCTTCAACAGGAGAGGTGTCCGACCTGGGGACATTTTTGGTCCCCTCCCCAGAAGGGACTCCGAGGCGTTATAATCGGTTCCCATTTTTCTTTTAAATTTTGATTTTCAGGTGAAAAGTGTATGTGTGGTAAGTGGATGTAGTTTTGTATGAAGGAGAGATGTCTTGAGAGGGTAGGCTGTGACTGCCCTCTTGAGTTGTGAGACACAAAGGGAAACGTTCAGCGAGATCACAACTAGCTTTAATGGAAGGTTCACAGCACCCCCTGAACTAGTGCTATTAGATATCTCTGGGAGTAAGTTAATGTTTCGGTAGGTGTCTGCTACTTCCTCCAGTATAGATTGCAGTATTGTGAAAGGATATTTCTCTCCTACTTTGCTGCTTTTGTCCTATTTTTTTTTCTAATTCCCTACAAAAAATTAGTCTCGCAAGACAAGTGTATTCCAACACTAAGAATAATGACATTGCAACCACCTCAGCCTTTCACTCAAGTAATCATAATGCAGGTTCTATTTTTTTTTTTTTCTTCTTTTTTGTGTGTTGAGCTTTTTTTTAATTACCGTATCAAGTTGAAAAAAAATGGCTTTTCTTCTGAACAGCGTTATGCGGTGGCTTAGTGGATGAGGTGGTAAGCGTGGGATCGGGCAGACGTCCATGTGTAGGTTCGGATCCCCACCACGCGCAGCCTTGAAACTTTGTCATTTGTCGAGTGGTTAAAAGTTACCTGCATGTCACCATGATACCCAGATTCTAGGTGGAGGTGTAATTGCCTTACACCAAAGATGCGCTTTGGTGGTGCACATGGGCCCTAATATGGCTACCACTATAAATAGAATTGCCTGTGCCTCTAATGTGTGAAAGCTGAACAGCGCTTCCCACACTCTTCAAGTATACCTACAGGCGCTATAGGCTATAACATGAAAAAAAGAAAAATGAAACTATTACTGCGAACACTATCTCTATCCTCATCCTCCCCTCTCCACCTCATCATCATTTTAATCGACATTAACATTATTAACTTTATTATCATCATTATCAACAGAAGGCACAACATAACAAACGCAGTGTTTTCGAAACAAGTGCGCAAGTTTAAGGGAAAAGTTTATAAGAACAAAGCCAAAGCACCGAGCATGTGCAATCCGAAGCTTCACCTCGCCTAGCTACAGACGAGACACGGCCATCCCATGCCTCGTGACTGTATAATGAGAGACACTTGCACCGCTAATTCCCTCTTTGTGCTGCCCGGTAAAACCAAACTGTCTGGTGATTAATCCTTTCACTGCTGTGGACATCCTTTGTTGACATTCAGAGCAACCAGACTAGTTGATAGAACTACGTAGATCGAGAAGAAGACCGAGTTGAAGGTACAGGTATGCGGTAAAACTACAAAGGATGAGAATCACAGAGGAAGATACAAGAGATAGAAACAAGTGGAGGAGTACATGGAAAGGGAAGGAGGTGGAGCTGGAGGGAGGTAAGGTGGAGGAGGTAGAGGAGGAGGAGGAGGAGGAGGAGGAGGAGGAAAGTTTGTTTGATTGAGTTATCCAACTTTTGCTTCTGGACAATTTAATCTTCGTTTGACTTATGGTGTTTGGCGGTGCTTGTAAACACGCGGCAGGGGCGTGCCCGTGGTGATGATGCGCTCAAACTAGGATAGCACACAAGCCTCCACCGCAATCACTTCAAAGCTGGTGGTTCCCGTTGTGTGGTGGTGATGCGTTCAGATTCCTCCTCCTCCTATTCTGTCTAATCCTCTTAATCGTACTACACCACCACCAACAACAGCAACGACATACTTCTACTGATACTACTACTACTCTTAACTATTACTACTACTTCTACAACTACCACTATTGTTACCTACTACTACTACTACTACTACTACTACTACTACTACTACTACTACTACTACTACTACTACTATACTACTACTACAGTATGACATGTTTTTTTTTTATTTTATATTTCAGTAAATCAGATTATTATACCGAAAAAAAAAGGAGAATTAGAAGCAGGTTTCAACTTTTCTATAATCGGTTTAGTTTGTTGTTTTAGAAATATTTTAAAGCTTTCTCCTTAAACTTGCAAGACCAATTAGCAAATGTGTGGTTGAAATGAAGGCAAAATCTCTCACAGGGAATTAGATACCTCAAGCTGCCATGTGACATTGAATACTCGGGAATAAATCTGTAGCACTTACTTGAGAATGACAGAACGCAGAATGATCCTGAATTTTAAGAGGATTATTAACAACATAGCAGTAAATAAGCTTGAAGAGGAACAGGGCTCAAGGGAATCAAAGGACACAAAGTATTCACTAGCAAGGGAATAAATGTTGAAAAGTGTCGAATGAGTGTGGGAGTTTTGGCCTGGCCTCACTGTCAAAGGGCCGCCGCTAATCACCGTACACCACTCACTGCTGCGCCTGCCGCTTCAAAGCACCTCTGATTTTGCGTCCATACTCATAGGAGACTTTTTGTTACTCTTGTCTCTAATTACAAAAGTTTCAGAGTGGCGTGTTGCAAGGTAATGAAACACACAATAACGTAAATAACATAAAAATGCTTCTTGATCTAATACACCAAATCTGTTATTGAAATATTGATCACTGACATCAATCCTTTGCATCACAATAAAAATAAGATACACATAGTGATACATATAGCGAAGACACATACAATTACATAAATAGCTTAGAGATGCTTGTAGATCATAACATACTAAAACTGTTATTGAAATACTCATTACTGACGTCAATCACAATGAAACAAAAATATAGAGACATAACGGCTGAAGTCTAATTACTGTAACCTGGAAATGGAAAAGTAGGATGGTCATGAAAATTCAGTAACTCTTATTTGCTTGATATGTCTGAAGGCTGACGGTTGGTGGCGAGATCTATTTTGTGCTTTTGATTGGTTTATAAAGACTTCATTTCCAACATGTACACACGAAGCCCTCCTGCACCGGTGCCTCAAACCCGGTGAAGGTGTTACTGCACGTTTCCTCTCTCACCTTCCCACACACAAGGTTTATGATGCAACGCTTTCCATCCTGAACCTCAACCCGGGGGATAAAAACACTGGTATCATCAATAACTGTTTCACTGCAATATTAACCCTCTGCTAAAGTTTAGAATACTGTGTGGTTTGCAGACACAGAAAAAGAGAGAAGCCATGATGACTCCAGTATCCCACTACCACCACTATCATCATTGCCATCATCATCCACCAATTCACCACCAATACCACCGCTACCATCACCACCACCAGTACAATCATTTGCATGCCTCACCCACCACCACCACCACCACTACCACTGAAGACTAAACCACACTTCCCTGGGGTTTCGTGAGCAGCAGCGACGCCGCCTTGCCCAAGGAAGGATACTTTATTATTTTCTAAAAGCTTTTGAAAATTCCTGGTCGCCTTACGTCCTTCCCTGCGTCATAACTCAAACACGGCGCCCTTATTTATGGACCGCCCCAGCACCTAATACTACAGCGTAAGACACGACCTGATTTTATTTATTTTCGCTGCTGACCTGCACACAGTGGACAACCTCCGTCCCTTCCATCCCTTTCCATCCCTCACCACACCTCTAGCATCAAAGTACGTATTACAAAACACTTTGTTCTCATATAGTGCAATCAGTTCTTAGAGTCAATACAAGAAACGATCACTGAAAAGATATGTATTGAGTAATAATGCTAACGAAAGGAATTTGAAGCTCTTATATGCTTACAATCCTGATTAAGATAACACAGATATATAATAGAAGTTTTTAGGTGGTATTGGTGATAAATGAATAGTGAAATAACCAAAAACCTCAAGGTCGGCAATGAAAATAAGACGGAAATACGCATTGAAGGTCAATAACATTTCGTTGAAAATTAAAAAGAAACAGATAGACATTATTCCACATATAGAGTGATTAATGAACTAGAAGTACTGGGTAATCAGGTTGTTAATGCTGAAATAGATGAATCATAAAAACATCCTTGAAAACTTGTAGTAACTTCCACCAGCGCCTTTGGTTGTGTTTAAGACACCTCAGTTTGATAATACTGTCCCGAGACTCAACATATGACATCCCTAAACACCAAACACAATGCCTCTCGCCCTCTGCAGTGCGTCAGGGTGTGTTTCTGAGAAAGGACGATAAGCCACCACCAGAAGAAGGGTAAGGGTGTAACTCGGGCATCAGGAAGGAGGATGAAAGGCAGTGAGAGGACAGAAGGAACAACAGAACAAAGAAAGACTCTGTAGACAACACAGGACAAGACAGGGAGAATCTAGTGATACGCAAGAGCTTGAAGAACAGAAAGGAAATGAAGGGAAGGAAGGAATGAGACGACGGATTAAGAGATGGTAACGGAGACCAATTTTACCAAAAAAAAAAAAAAACGATGGGAGAGAGAGAGAAAGGAAAAGAAAAAAAAAGAAGGGAGGAAGGAAGGAAGAAAGGATGTTAATAAAAAAGCATCAAGGAAAGATATAGCAGGAATGCAGGATTCACAAACAGAAAAAAGAAGGCAGAAAGAAAGAAATGATGAAGGAATAAAGAAATAAAGGAAGAAGAATGAAAAAAACTGAAGGAATTAAAGGAAAAAAATTATGAAGAGGATTTAACTAAAAAAAAAAAAAGGAGGAAAAAAAAACAAGAAAGAATTATAGAGAATACAGTGAAAACAAGCGTAAGACACCAGCAGGAGCGAGCAACACCCGCCAACTAACACCCGCCAGCCGTAACCCATCAGCCGCCTCAAGACCAACGCATCATTACCATATCAAAATATTATCGGCACTCCTTAATGGCTCCCACGTCAAGATCAGCCGGCGCGACCCGATTTCTCCATTACCACAGATTAATGTCTCGTTAACACTTCCTTCCTCCATTCCTTTCTTCTTTCCCTCCCTCTCTCCTTCCCTCCCTCCTGCACACTGCCCCCTCGCCTCTGTAGTGGAGAGCCTTTTCATTGTTGTGGTCAATGTTTTGAGAGGGACGCTAACTTGGAAAATAAATAAATATGTATAAACAAATAAGTGTAAATAAATAAGATAAATAAATAACTACAATTGGAGAAAAATATCACAAAAGTCATATATAAGAGAAAAAAACGAGTGAAATGTATCTTCTTAATCATTGTCAACTTTAATAACAATTTCGCAAAACTACATCTGTCTGTATACGTGCAAGTATGTGTTTTGTATGTGTGCACATGTATACATGCATGATAATCAATTACTTAATTTTCATTTATTCTGGTTAAGATTTTATTATTTATTCAATTTTTTTTTCTTTTAAATATTTGTAATGAATGAATTTCTCACTAGGGTAGTTTCTGTGACTATTTTTTTTTTTAACTACCTATGTGCCTGTCAATCAGCAGCTAAACAAACTATCTCTATGGAATCTTATTTATGTTTTTTTTTCATCAACACACTGAAACAAACACCACCTTGTATTCCACCATCCTTCCCTTTCTTACTATGTTTCACTCCTCATGCCATCCACGTTTTTTTTTTTTTCTTTTTTTTTTTACGGTAAGGCCTATAGCGCCTGTAGGCACACTTGAAGAGTGTATGGGAAGCGCTGTTCAGCTTCCGCCCATTAGTGGCTGTACGTGGTGGGATTCGAACCTACGCGTGGACGTCTGCCCGATCCCACGCTCACCACCTTATCCACTATGCCACCGCCTCTCTTTAGCCAGCTGTCTATCTTCTCTCTCTCTCTTGTTAAGAAAAATAAAACCAGTGCTCCTGATTCAGCCCTGATATGCACAACACTTGATAGTGTATAATCACTGTTTAAAAGTATCATTAGAGTTCTCAAAACACCGCGTGAAGCATAACATCCACCAATGCCAGATGCAAATTAGTCGAGAACAGATTACTGAATGGATGGTTTGCAACTGTCATTCTGCTATTGATGATGAAGATTCCTTGTTAAATCTAGATTAGAATTTTCAAAACTTCCTTGAAAATACCAGTAACATTCACTACTGACAGTTCAAAAATAGCCCAGATCAAAAGCATAAACGTTTAGTAATACTGTCTTTCATGACGCGGTTAAGTGAATGAGTTGTCGATGATATTAATAACTCAACGGTATTATGATATTACCTGCTCCTTTCGAGTTTAATTATGAATATTATTACGCTGATTTCAAAATATAGTGCACTGTTGTTACCACTGGCGAAAGAATAGGAAATTGTGTATTTGTGCGCGAGTGAACTGAATTTGGAGGAGGAATCTGTTCGTGGTTACACTTACTGTTGCAGCGAGTGTTGTTTCTGTCTGTAAGGTCCCTCTCACTGCAGGCATCTTAAGGGACATTTTGATGTTATTCCAGAAAACAAACACTTGATTTAGTTAATGTATGGAAGAACAAGAAAAAAAAGAAATAGAAGAAGAATAAGAAGTAGAAAGAGAAGAAAAGAAAAAGTAGAAAAAGAAGAAGAGGAAGAAGGAGAAGAAGGAGAAGTACAAAAAAGAAGAAGAAAAGAAGAAGAAGAAGAAGAAGAAGAGTTGGAAGAAGATAAGAAGAAAAAAAGAAGAGGAAGATAAGAAGAAAAAGAAAAGAAAAGAAGAAGATAAGAAGAAAAAAGAAAAGAAGAAGAAAAAGAAGAAGATGATGATAAGAAGAAAAAGAAGAGAAGAAAAGAAGAAAAAAAGAAAAAAAAGAAGATAAGAAGCAAAAGAAAAGAAGATATAAAAGAAAAGAAGATTAAAGGAAGAAGAATAAGATAAGAAGAACAGAAGAATAAAAGGAAAGGAAAAAGGAATAAAAGAAGAGAAACGAGAAAAGAGATGAAAAGAAAAAGAAAAGAAAAAAAGAAAGAAAGACGAAAAAGAAGAAAAGAAAAGAAGAAGAAGAAAGGAAAAGAAAAGAAAAAAACGAAAAAAAGAAAGAAGAATAGAAAAATGAAAGATGAAGAAGAGAAACAAAAGGAAAAGAAGAAGAAGAACGAGAAGAAGGAGGAGGAGGAGGAGGAGGAAGATGCACGAACACCACCATTTTTCCAGTATCGGTCAGTGTAGCAAGGTAGACCACCTCAGCCAGGCGCCGCACTGCCCTGGCTGAGGTGCAGGGCGAGCAGGCGGTAAAGCAGGAGAGGCAGGAGGCATCAGCAGGATTAGCGCGCTGACGTGTTGAGTCCTCCATCAGCGACACAAAGGCGTCCATACACTGTTACAGCGGTCCTATCCACCCTACCCACACCCCATCCACTGCCTTATCTTCCGCATCCACTCTCTCCTGTCCTTAAGAGCTCCTTGCACGCAGCTTCCACTCGGGTATTTACAACTCGTCCTAAAAGGTCCATCTTCGTGGCAGTTTACTTACAGCATGGTGGAAGGCTAAGGCTTTTGGTCAACACTTCGCTCTTCCACTGACACACAATTCCCTCCAGTGTCATTCTTATCTCCACAAGCAGCGTAACCTATGTTAAGTTACTGAACCAATGCTATCGTAATCTTTTTACTTTTTTTTTTTTTTTTTTCGTTTTAACAATCAATTAATCTAATATAAGCTATATTTTTTTGGCTCAACAGTTAATTAATCTGACTTTAGTATAGTCTACCAAAGCCAACCAAAATCTTGCCAAATGGAATCTAATGTAGCATGGCATCGTCACACCTTACGTAAGCTATGTTAATCTACATAACTTTAATTTAATCTGAGGGATTGTAATTTGACGCATCTGTCTACCTATGTTCCTATCCTAATATTCTATGACATCCATTGTACTCACGTGGATTATTAATCATTGCAACTTTCACAAAATCACTTTCCATCCTTGTTTTTTTTTTTTTTTTTTTTTGATTAAACTCCCTTTCATATTTCTTTTGTTTGTGTCTCCCTCAGCTTTGTTTCACATAGCGAATGCAATTCCAGACTCTCAAGGAGGATTAGTGCAGTGTCATTTCGGAGCTTATAAAAATTTGATCGATTCATGAGTGAGGTTGACAGGTGGAAAAACGTAGATACATTTCACTTTAGCACTGTCACGTATAGTCCTTATGGCTTCTTGTATCTTCCCTTATTTCTTTATGTTCATATGTTCTAATGACCCCAAACACCAGGCAGTCTCTCCTCCGTGAACTTCCCCATCCCTGCCAGCGGTTTAATTTCGTGACACGCATTGCTTCCCGCTTTCCTCGCCCTCCCCCTGCGGGCATCACTCACCCTGATGATGAAATTGCTCCTGCCAGGCGTGTTTCCCTTGTTACCTGCCCCGCACTGATGCCTCACTTCACTAGCCTTGTACCAGCGAGCGATATTAACTCAATAACCGTATTACACGGGCCCCACTAATACTTGCTTGTTAATATTGTCTGTATTACTACTAGATCATAACTGGTTTTGTGCTAAAATTATTTTTCCTTGAGGAAGGGAGAGGGACAGTATTACAGGAAGATTACCAACAATATTACACCGTTTAGCTAATACTTGTTTAACAATATTGTCTGTAGCTGTACTGCATTATAACTTCTTTTGTGCTCAGAATGACTTTTCTTTGGGAAGAGGGAGAGAAACAGTATTACGGGAAGAAAACAGCCGTATTATACCGCCCCGCTAATACTTGTTTTGTAATATTGTCTCTAATTATATTGTTTCTATATCGAAACCACGTTTTCTTTTTTTTTTTTTCTTTTTTCATTAAGTTCTGTCTTCTTCCTGCTTGCTACTCAACCCTCTCTGATTCAAATCATCTTCAGTGCAGTCCTTCCTTTCTTTGGCCTGTTTAGTCGTCGTATTCCAGATAATCTAACCTAACCTGACTTAATTTACCTTTACTTGGCCTGACTTGACTTAAAGCTACTGTAACTTATTAACTAAGCGTGTTTTTGTACCCAAGAGAATAATAATGATAACAAATGAGACACAAAATAAAAACAAGTAGTAAAACTGCTAAATTATTCACTTTAATATTTTCCCCCCTTACATTTTCATTTCACTTCGCTCCCATCACGTTCTCAAGAGAGACGTCTACTGAGGACATTCTCAGGAAGCACTGTTCATTTCCATCCACGAGTGTGTTCCATCCCTGTCATTTTCACCTGCTGCGATACTTGCATCTTCATTAAGGACTTCAGACTCCCACGCTGCCTTTGAAGTGATAGACTTTCTCAATGTGTGAGTCGTCATTCTCACATTTCCAATCTCTTATAGATTTCCACCTCTCCTCTTCCCGCCTACCACCGCTGACTCCTCACCATCCACCGCCTCCCTGCCCTCCATGCCCAATATTGTGACTGGTATAAAATCTGCAACAATGACAACAAAAACTCTTACTATTACGTATTAGTATTGTCAATTCCACCACCACCACCACCACTACTACTAGTGCTCCTGCTGCTACTACAACTGATATTTCTACTGTTGCTGCTACTACTATTGCAACTGCTATAGCTACTAGTACTACGACAATTATTTCTAGAACAAAAACGACAAAAATAGTAACAGCAATCAACACCATCAATCTTATCACCACCACAATCACCATCTCATTCCATCACACTTCAATCCTCCCGTGCACTCCCACAGCCGCCATCACCACCACCACAACCACCACCATCACATCACTGCCGCCATTACTCCCGCCATTATTCAAGACACTTGCATCAGCCGTACACAAAAAGCGGCATTAAACACGAACCAAACAGCGCGGTGGTCGCCATGCATCTCACTCCATTAGTGGCGTTGATTCGCTCCGCCATTTCCGACCACCGCGCCATTAACTTTGCCTCGAGCCATTACCGCTTTGTGCGCGAGTACTCGTTACATATTCACACTCACTGGCTGGCTGGCTGGGTATCTCCCGTATTGAGTGAGTGTTGCGGTGGTGTAGTGTCTTCATTTCAGCGTGAAATATGAAGGAGCTCAGTTTGTTTTTCTTTGTAATATGGTGTGTCACTCTTTATTTCTGTCTACCTGTGTGTGTGTGTGTGTGTGTGTGTGTGTGTGTGTGTGTGTGTGTGTGTGTGTGTTTCCCTTCAGCCAACTTATAACGTTTACTTCACCGTGACTTTTCTCTGCAGACTTTGATAATATTTCTTCACACACTGACGTGCGCATCTTACTTTTCGGAACGAGACTCAAGATAAAACCACGTAGCCTGCTGCTGCGTAAGAAAAACCTGTAATGGACTTTCAAACTTTTAAATTAGAGCACCACTAAAGGTTAAAGCATGAATGAGGCACCTGATAATAACATTCTTATACGTTCCAACAGTGAGCGTAACCTGCAGTGAGAGGCACCTTACAGACAGAAACAACACCCGCTGCAACAGTAAGTGTAACCACGAACAGATTCCTCCTCCAAATTCAGTTCACTCGCGCACAAATACACAATATCCTATTCTGTCGCCAGTGGCAACAACAGTGCACTATATTTTGAAATCAGAGCAATAATATTCATAATTAAAGTCGAAAGGAGCAGGTAATATCATAATACCGTTGAGTTATTAATATCATCGACAACTCATTCACGTAACCGCGTCATGAAAGACAGTATTACTAAACGTTTATGCTTTTGATCTGGGCTATTTTTGAACTGGCAGTAGTGAATGTTACTGGTATTTTCAAGGAAGTTTTGAAAATTCTAATCTAGATTTAACAAGGAATCTTCATCATCAATAGCAGAATGACAGTTGCAAACCATCCATTCAGTAATCTGTTCTCGACTAATTTGCATCTGGCATTGGTGGATGTTATGCTTCACGCGGTGTTTTGAGAACTCTAATAATACTTTAAACAGTGATTATACACTATCATCTCACAATAAGGGGATTTTGTGTATGCAAATGTTGTGCATATCAGGGCTGAATCAGGATCATTGTTTTTTTATTATTATTATTTTTCTTAACGAGAGAGTAAGAAGATAGACAGCTGGCTAAAGAGAATTTGGATGACATGAATGTGGAGTGAAACATAGTAAAAAGAGAAGGATGATGGGATTAACAAGGTTTATATGGAACATACATATAGAAAGATATATAAATTCACTTTTAGTAATCAGAAATTGTACATTATGCACTGACAATCATAATACCAAAACAAAACCACAACTTAGATCATAATGAAAAAAAATACAGAATGCAAAACCCAACTGAATACCTTAAATCGTCTTTTTTTCTCTCTCTTTGTCTGTTTTCATCGTGTAAGAATATATTTGTTTTATTTATTTTACTTGATGATTAGTTTTAGTCTTCTTTTCAGGTGTCATCTTTGGATAGAAAAGGTCACCATGAAGTAAGTCTTCGGTTGAGGTAACAAAGGTTTCCATCATTTGAGGAGGTCAAGGTTCAGGTAAATTGATTGTTTTACTAGTTCTTGCGAACCATCCGTGTTCATTTTCATCTACTGCAGACAGTGTGCCGTAGAGGTCAGGATCAGTTAAGCGGATATTGGCCCATATCTTTATCATCTTACTGTGGGTTGAAATATTTAATGGTGTTATAACCGGCGTGTAATTCATGAGTGAGCAGGAATTCACTCATGTTGATAAATTATTGTAAGGGATTTGTTAAGGACTCTTTGGAGGTTCTGTTGATGAGCATTGGAAGCACCACAAAGAGGCACGAGAAAGCATTCAACTATGGGTATTAATTGCGTTTTTATTAACGTTGTCTTTAATTTTGGTGCTTGGCGATTGAACCTTCTTAACCTAGACCGTACAGCTAGTCAGTCCTTTATTCTTAATGTTAGTGAAGTGTCCTAAAAAATACAAAGTATGGCATTTCCAAACCTAAAAATTTTCCTTCAGTGCTTGTTTTGACTTGTTTATTATTCATTGTATTATTATTGTTGTTATTTTTGTGCCAAGGGATTCATTTGAAGTCTGTCCTCTCTAGTCTCTATCTTCCATTGATGTTCATATCTGTTAATCATATTTCTCTCTCTTCCGTCCTTGATTCTTATCATGCTTTTTGTATTTGCTAGGAGTTTTGATTATTTTTGTTCCATCATCTGTAACTTTCTCATTTTTGGTGAGCCGAATGCGACGGAAGTCGCCTAAATAGCGGCGAAAGAGTCTCCCAGTCACAAAAAAAAGGTTTGTGAGCCTTTCTGGATCTGCGGGAAAGCTCATCCTCAGTAGCCAATCATCGCGCCCACCTGTCATATGTCCAGCCATATGCTCCGCCACGACGATAAATGTACAGCTTCTCTTTCTGTGTGTTACTCGTTAAAGAAAACGATCGCCAAAACGTTATAGAATATTTTTTTTCCTGATACAGCTCTTATTTCCATACCTTTACACTCATTTGTCCCACTCCTGCACAAACGGGGTCACAATAATGTGTCACAGTACAGGATGTAGCAAATTATGGAGCCATCAACCAAGCCCAGCCACGCCCCACCAAACTAAACCTCAGGCATGTCCATCCGTCTTTTCCCATTTCTTGTATTATGGACAGTTACTTGTTATCGAGAACCCACGTTTAAAATAATAAGAAATACTGAAGCTTGAATTTCCCAAAGAGTGTGGTCTCAAATTATTTCCTTATTACTTTCCTCACACTACCATTCTTTACAACAGAAACAAAATCTACACTTCTCTGACCCTCTTTCAGTTATATTCTTTTACCTCACAAACCTCTAAACCCAAACTAGTGAATATTAAGCGTCTTTCTAATATCTGCAGTACTTTACAAAACTTCCAGCTTTCACATAAGCTTCAATCAAATTTCACACTACCATTCTTTACAACAGAAAAGAAAAAAAAACAATAAAAAGATTACTTATGTTTGAGGAAGTAGATAATGTAACACTGCACGCCGAATAGCACTGGTTGGTATCGTAATCATGCGTCCCTTCCTTGTTTCACCTTCTCTCCCTTCCACCAAACGATCCAGTCTTCTAGGATAACATTTCACTTACGCTTTTCTCCTCGACTTTCATTTTTCTTGATAAATTTGAATATCCTTCTTTCATCTTAAAGTTAATATTAAAAAGAATCTTTTCATTCCATACCACCAGATGTGTGTGTGTGTGTGTGTGTGTGTGTGTGTGTGTGTGTGTGTGTGTGTGTGTGTGTGTGTGTGTGTGTGTGTGTGTGTGTGCGTGCGTTGTGTGTATTCACTGTCGCCTACTGGTCACCCAGCCAGCCTTATCCCCATTACGGAGCAAGCTCATGGCTCATAGACCGATCTTCAGGTAAGACTGAGACCACACACGCTACACTCCACACACCAGGAAAGCGAGGCCACAACCCCTTCAATTACATCCCGTACCTACTTGCTGCTAGGTGAACAGAGGCTACACATTAAGAGGCTCGCCTATTTGCTCATCCGCGCCCGGGACTTGGTTATGAGCCGAGTGTGCTAACTACTGCACTACGCGCTGTGTGTGTGTGTGTGTGTGTGTGTGTGTGTGTGTGTGTGTGTGTGTGTAATAATAATAATAATGATAATAATAATAGTAATGATAATCATAATGATAATAAAAATAATGATAAATAATAATAATAATAATAATAATAATAATAATAATAATAATAATAATAATAATAATAATAATAATAATAAAATAATTATAATATTCGGTTTATTCATATTACAACATATCATGGCTCCCAAAATGAAGTGACGTATCTCAGTTTTTGCTGTTTTTCAGGACAGATTATTATTTTTTTTTTTTACCATATGCTTTCATTTACTACTGGAATAGCTTTAAAGGTATTTAGGTGGAGTAAACCTACATATATAGCCATAACTCTGAACTTTATAAACCATACGTCTAGAGTTTCACTGAATGAAGTTTTAAGTATTTTTAGGAGGCAGAAGATGATACCCCAGTTCGTCTTGTGACCTAAAGTTTTCTTGAAATGGATTGCTTATTGGCACCACAGATACTCCTTTTTGTCTTTTTAATCAAACATTCCTCTGACATGGTAAATTGTGGCCTTTCTTCAGATTATCACTGAGTTACGCCAAAAAATAATGTAATTTGTAGATCTTATATAACTTTGAATACTTGAAGCAATGAGCATGTCGTACCACACTGCGTGTTAAGATTATATGACGAGATGAAATGGCCTGAAGGAGCTGAAATATGCTTAAGACGTAGTAAAACAACATGAGTGTGAAATTAACTTAATAGTATTTATTGAAACAAAATCGATATCTTGGGATGGAATATCACTCTACCGCGAATATAAACTTGTTCAGTAAACTCACTGTTTACTGAACTAAATCATTCAAGTTTATAACTGTTGATTAACTGAACAAAATCTTGATGCGTGGATGCATCCAAAACGAATAGCAATTACTTGAATACTTGGGTATTTTCATCAGTTAAATGGAAAGGAGTTATATTTGTAATTAAGAAAAATTCAATAAAAAAAATGTATTACGTTTATGAAAGAACACTCATGTTTTCTGTTCCATTAAAAAATCTTGCTTCTATTTTTCCTATTCCTTTACACTATTTCATAAAGAACACAACACTTAATAAATACACAATTTGTTCATATTTTCATGCTAAGCATTGTAAGATCAAAGTAATCTATTCACCTAATTTACAAAATACATCCAAAGTTATTTTTGGAGCAAAGAATGATGAAGATTGCTCATAAAATATTCTGCATTACAACAAAAAATCATATCCAGATACTTTAAAACTATTGATAAGGCACCTTTGCAAAGAAACACTTAAGTAATCATAATCTTTTGTTGCAATATTTAAGGATCAGGAATGCAGTAATAAAGAAACCATAAAAATAATACATTCACAACGTCTTTGTGTTTTCACACTTTTCATTTTAAAATATTATTCACTTAATGACATGCCTTATTGAAAGTTCTCTTTGGAGCAAACAGTGATGAAAGGATGTGTCATCCATAGAAAGCACCAATTCCATCAGTCTCAATGTGGCAAAGATTTTTAAAAGCTCACAGATTCAGACACCCTAACTCCTGGGAAGGCACCTGTACACAACGACACTAAGTCTTGTCTTTTGCAATTGTGGGAGGTTGAAAATATAATTTAGTTGGATCCTCTTTTGCAGTTTGTGGAAGTCGCTGTTTCATATTTAGTGAATTTAACTCCTGCATATGATTGGTTTTGAAGAATATTTTATAGGTGTCAGTGTTCTTCACCACTATCTCTGCCATGTTCTTCCAGTCCACTGTCCCACCTTGATCATCAGATCTAACAGAGATCATTCGAAGGTCATTTGACAGATTTGAAGTCAAGGAAGTTTGTGGTCTGTGGCGTGTGTACGCTGTAAGGTTGCTTTCTCCTTGCCAGTGTAAAAGCTGGAACAAGTTGTGAGGGTACATGCAAATCTACAGCATTGTCTGATGCTGTTTCAGTTGCGCAGTGTGTCGAATCTCCCTCATTTTGATCATGAAAAGCTTCAAAATATAGAATCAAGATCTGTTCGATAGAAACTTCCAATCTGCTGATATAATATGCAGTAGCAATGTTACAATAATGGAGTTTTTATTCTGTCCACGACATTCATCTGCAAAAAATATCTCTTTTGTTTTCCCAGCAGTGTCCATAAGGTCCAAGTAAATCCTTAGGCATGTTCCAATTTCTGAAAAATCTCTTTTACCCAATCCTTTGTGCCAGATAGAGCAATGGCACTCTCTAGTTTCAGTTCATACGCAGTCAGATTATAATTTGCTAACCTCCTTTCATAGTGAATTTGATTGTCATTAGTTTGTGGTAGGTAAATAACCAGCTAGAGATCAGATCTTGCCGATGCTAAACTGTTATCAGTTATTTATTTATTTATTTTTTTATTTATTTATTGATTTATTTTTCTTTTGGCCGTGTCCTTTTTTCCGCACAGCTTTTTTCTCCTTTGTGTGGTGTAGAAATAGTTCAAGTTCTTTCTTTTTTTGTGTGTCACATTTTCAGTAATTTTCACATATTTTGCACAGTTCTTTCTTGGGATCGTGAAATGAAATATTTTGTGATTTCAGGATGTTACAGTAAGTAGATGCTACAAACCCTTTTGATGTATAATCTTCCTTGAACATTTCGTACATTTTATGTTTATTGAGATCAAGGTGCAGGTAGTCGCGCTTGGAATCTTGGAAGTGTAGTGTGACTCCATTCTTGGGAATCTGTTAATGTGTTTCAGACTTGCATCTCTCTATTTTTTTTATCAACTTCTAGCATTATTTTTTGCCTCCCTTCTCTTTTGTCTTTCTCAGCTGTACCAGTCGGCTTTCGTTTTCTCATTCTTGTCCGCATTGCTTTTTTTTCTGTGATAATGAGTGTATTGAGAAACATCTATTTGCATACTGGAATAGACTGACCATTTTGCAAGTGGTAATAAAAAGAAACGGATCTCCCTGATGCATGATTTTTCACGGTTCTCTGTTTTACATTTGCTTGTTGTAAAAAACGGATAATATACTCTCTGTGCAGTTGATGGCTTCCAGTCCCTTAGAAAGTCCTTATTTCCTCCTGAAAGTGAGGAATATTTTCTACCTAATCTGGTACATCCAACACCATTGCATCTAGGTTTTAGAAACAGGTGTATCTCGGCATACGCCCATTTGACATGATGGCAGAGTATTTTTTGAATCGTAACAATTGGGCGTATCTAAACATACGCCTCTTTGTCATGGAAATATTTGTCTTAATGTGACATACATTTGTGGTGAAAGCCTCATATCTTCAAAACTAATGCTCTTTCAGATACGCCACTTCGACAGTTCTATAGATCTCACCGCAAGTATTCTGGTGGCGCTAATATCTCAATTTTGCCAAAACTGAGATACGCCCATTCCTTTTGGGAGCTGCGAATTACATGTAATTTAAAAATATAAATTTACAATGGGTTGGGAGGAAGGCTTAACATTAGATTTAGAGAAACTATACTATGGTATGATGGTGGAAATCGCGATGAGGCGATATCGGTCCGTGCACCGCCGCGACTTAGAACATAAGAACATAAGAAAAGAAGGAAATTGTAAGAAGCCGCTAGGCTTACTTGTGGCAGTCCCTGTATGAACAAAGCAAATCTAATTCCATCTATCATCCCTAACCATAAATCTATCTAATCTTTTAAAAGATCCCAATGACTCAGCACTATCAGCATGACAAATGGGTCCGTTCCATTTATCAACCATTCTGAAAACTAGTTTCTTCCAATTTCTTTCCTAAAACTTAACTTCTCAAGCTTAAACCGATTATTTCTGGTGCTGTCTCCGCTACTGATCCTAAGAACTTTGATCATGTCACCTTTATCATAACCCCTTTAAAACTTATATGCTTCTATCAGGTCTACGTCTCTCTGAGGAATACAAATTTGGTTTCTTAAGTCTCACTACATCTCTCATTCCCTGCATCTTTTTAGACATCTTCTTAGCACTGATTCTAATAGACCTATATCCTTCCCATAATATAGGGATCAATTTTTTTTTTTTTTTATGTTATGGCCTATAGCGCCTGTAGAAGTACTTGAAGAGTATATACGAGAAGCGCTGTTCAACTTCCACCCATTAGTGGTCCAGGCAATCCTCTTTATAGTGGTACCCATATCACCACCCAAGGGCATTATGGTGACATGTAAGTAACTTTTAACCACTCGACAAATAGTAAAGTTTTTAAGGCTATACGTGTTACGACTTGAACCTACGCGTGGTCGTCTGCCCGATCCCGCGCTCACCACCTTATCCACTATACCACCGCCTCTCTTTAGCCAGTGCGTAATCTAAATGCAGTCTGATCAGCGCCAAATATAACCATTATTACTTCAGGACTTTTACTTTTAACAATTCTAAAAAATAATCTTCGTACCTTTTTTCCTTTGAAGACAACTCTCCTACACTCAAAACTACATGGACTTACCACACATACACCCTTCACTTGAAATTCAAATTTAAGAAATAGCTATTCCAATCCTAGCCTCATAGACCCTTTATGAGGAGGCAACCACAGATGTCCCCAGGTCGGACTCCTTTCTCGATGACCACCCTAAATGTCTTGACACCTTCCTCAACTTTTTCTACATTAACTTCTGCAACATTCACGGTCTTTAGATTTAATTTTCAATCTGTGGAACACCACCTCTCTTCTACTAAACTTCATCTTCTCTTCCTCACTGAAACACAGCTGTCTGAGGCAACTAAAAGTAGCCCCTTCTCTTTTACCTCCTACTTTCTCTATTTTCATTTTCGCTCCAAAGCTGAATGTTGCGTCTATGTGCGCAACGACTAAACTTGCTCTCATGCCCACGCTGTCGAATCTTCCGAGTTTTCCACCATCTGGCTTAGACTCAATAGTTACTCTCTAAATTAATCTGTGCTGTCTATCTCTCTCCTAACTCCTCTTACTATACTAACTCCTTATACTATAGGGCCGCCGTGGTACAGTGGAACCATGCGTGCTTTGGGATCCTAGAGGTCTCCAAGCGCACGGGTTCGAATCCTGTCCACGGTCTGAGTGTAGGTTGGGCTTCCTCACTCGGGGCAAGGGTTTCCTAGCGGGTGGGCTTTAAGATAGGAGGTACCCTAAAAAGTATCCCCTTTAGCCCATAGATTCCTGTGAAAAGCCCACATGGTTTAAAAAAAAATAGTAAATTTATTGACTATTTAACTTCCAAACTAGAACACATTCAGTCCCTCTATCCTTTCGCAGAGATCTCCATCCTTGGAGATTTCAATGTTCACCACCAGCTTTAGCTTTCCTCTCCTTTTACTGGCCATCCTGGTAAACTAGCCTTCAACTTTGTTATCCTCCATGTCCTAGGGCAACTAGTGCAACATCCTACTCGTATTCCTGACCGTCTTTGAGACGCGCCCAACATGCTTGATCTCTTCTTTACCTCTAATCCTTCTGCTTATGCTGTTACCCTATCATCTCCACTAAGCTCCTCCGATCCAAATCCATTTCTGTATCTTGTCCTATTGCTCTAATCCTTCCTCAAGATCCCCTAAAGCGGAAGTACCTCTGGCGTTATGCCTCTGCCAGCTGGGGGGACCTGAGGAGGTATTATGCTGATTTTCCCTGGAGTGATTATTGTTTCCGTGTCAGAGACCCGTCTCTTTGTAATAAACGCATAATTTAGGTGATAGTTTCTGGCATGGAGGCGTACATTCCTCATTCTTTTTCTCAACCTAAACCTTCAAAATCTCGGTTTAACACAGCGTGTTTTCGTGCTATACATGATAAAGAGGTTGCCCACAAAAGGTACTTGAGCCTTCCATCTCCTGAATCTCACGCACTTTACATTTCTGTCCAGAATCTTACCAAGTTATTCTTCAACTTACCAATTCCTTCATAAATAGAAAATGTCAAACTCCCCTCGAGTCTTCTGGCATCTGGCCAAAAACATCTCCAGTAACTTCACTGCTTCATCTTTCCCTCCATTATTTAATCCTGATGGGATCACTGCCATATCTTTTGCTAATAACTCCACCTTGGATGATTCTGGTCTTGTTCTTCCCTCTCCTCCTCCGTCTGACTATTACATGCCTTCAATCAAAATTATTCTTAATGATGTTTTCCATGCCTTCCCTGCCTAAACCCTCAGAAGGCTTATGGACCTGATGGGGTCCCTGCTGTTGTTCTCAAAACTCTATCAACTTTGTCTATCGACTTCTACCTTCCCTTCTTGCAAAAAGTCTGTCTACATTCAGCCTGTTCCTAAAAAGGGTGTCTGTTCTGATCCCTCGAACTACCGTCCTATAGATTTCATCTCTTGCTTCTCTAAAGCTTTTCAATCCATCCTGAATAGGAAGATTCTTAAACGTCTGTCACTTCACAATCTTCTATCTGATCGCCAGTATGGCTTCCGTCAAGGTCGCTCTACTGGTGATCTTCTGGCTTTCCTTACTGAGTCTTGGTCATCCTCTTTTAGAGATTTCGGTGAAACTTTTGCTGTCGCGTTAGACATATCAAAAGCTTTTGATAGAGTCTGGCACAAAGCTTTGATTTCAAAACTGCCTTCCTACGGTTTCTATATCTCTCTGCAACTTTATTTCAAGTTTCCTTTCCGACCGTTCTATTGCTGCTGTGGTAGACGGCCACTGTTCTTCTCCTAAATCTATTAATAGTGGTGTTCCTCAGGGTTCTGTCCTGTCACCCACTCTCTTTCTATTATTCATTAATGATCTTAACCAAACTTCTTGTCCTATCCACTCCTGCGCTGATGATACTTCCTTAAATCTTTCCACGTCCTTTCAGAGACGATAACCCTTCAGGAAGTCAACAGATCACGCACGGACGCCACAGAACGCCTGACTTCTGATCTTTCTAAGATTTTCGATTGGGGCAGAGAAAATCTAGTAGTTTTCATTGCCTCAAAAACTCAATTCCTCCCTCTATCAGCTAGATACAGACTTCCAGATAACTATCCCCTCTTCTTCATTGACAATCATCTTTCTCCATTTTCCACTGAATATCCTCGGTCTGTCCTTTACTCAGTTATAATTGGAAACTTCACATCTCATCTATTGCTAAAACAGCTTCTATGAAACCAGACAATTGAAGTGTCTCCGCCAGTTTTTCTCGCCCCTCCAACTGCTAACTCTGTACAAGGGCCTTATCCACCCCTTGTATGGAGTACTCTTCGCATGTTTGGGAGGGGGGTGTTCCACTCATACAGTTTTATTCGATAGGGTGAAATCAAAAGCTTTTCGTCTCATCAACTCCCCTCCTCTAACTGTCTTCAGACTCTTTCTCACCGCCGAAATGTTGCATCTCTTTCTATCTTATATCGCTATTTTTCATGCTAACTGTTCTACTGATCTTGGTAACTGCATGCCTCCTATCCTCCTGCGGCCTCGCTGCACATGCCTTTCTTTTTCCTCTCACTCTTATTCTGTCCAACTCTCTAATGCAAGAGTTAACCAGTACTCTCAATCATTCATATCTTTCTCTGGTAAACTCTGGAACTCCTTGCCTGCTTCTGTATTTCTGTCTTCCTACGACTTGACTTCTTTTAATAGGGAGGTATCAAGATATTTCTTCCTTGATTTTGGCTGTAAGTCTTTACTCTTCTATCAGGGAATCAGCACTCTAGTTGGCCTTTTCTTTATGTTTTGTTACCCTTTGCTGCCTTCTTTTTTATATAAAAAAAAAATTCTTGCCTCTACGCATTCTTTTCTTCGACCAAGATCGGAGCTAACTATAAGCTTAAGTCTTTCTCGTATTCTGAGCTTACCAGGACCTCGTTGTTTATCATGTACTTACTGTGTGGCTTTCCTCTACGTATATTAAATACTTGGCATTTCTTAATGTTGAACTGCATTTTGCTTTTTATCTGTCCTTTAGTTCATTCTATCTAAATCTGCCTGCAAGACAATGG
>NC_059260.1:7040001-7045001 GCF_017591435.1 Portunus trituberculatus | reverse complement strand
TGAAAAGTTCACATTGCAACCATCACTATACAGCCTCCCTTCCCCCCTCCCCCACCACCATCGATGGCAACACTGAAACTACGATGGTAATACTGCAGGGACAGTCTGGCAACGATCTCTGTAACCAGTGGAAGGGAAACACATGATATGCATTGCCTCGCACTTCCTAAAACTATACCCATCTGTATTCATTTCCCGCTCCCAATCTCTCTCTCTCTCTCTCTCTCTCTCTCTCTCTCTCTCTCTCTCTCTCTCTCTCTCTCACACACACACACACACACACACACACACACACACACACACACACACACACACACACACACACACACACACACACACACACACACACACACACACACACACACACACACACACACACACACACAGAAATAGTAAATAATCACAGTAACAGAATAATCACTTTTACAATGCATTTTTTTTTTTTTTTTTTTCATTTCAATAATTATGAATTCGTAGTAATTTCATCCCAAAGTGAAACGTGAGCGGCGCGGATTCACGCTGGCTGGAGAAAAGCCACTGCACCTCTCCTGCATTTTTTTGTCTCGGCGGTAGCAAGTCACCTTTCTAAGCTGGAGGATGGAGCAGAGCACGCCTTTGATCCTCTTTTCCTTTTATCAGAGCAAAGAGAGTCCCTGAGGCTCACACTGACCCCGCCAAGTGCCCTTAATTGACTCAGTGCCTGCGTCTGAGCACCGCTTTCCTTCTCTCCTTCAGTAATGCACGCACTTCTCATTCAGCACACTAGCGAGGGTCTGCAACAAGAGGCGGCAATGTGTAGTGAGAAGTGGGTGTGTGTTTACTGTTAAAAGAAACGTAGGAATGTCTTTAAATTAATGCAACACAACTCAAGGACATCAACTTTTAATTGCATTTATCATTTCATCTGTTCATTATTTTCATTCAGCTCATAATATAAGTGAAGGTTTGCAATAAATAGTCTGTCAGTGTGGTAATGTCCTTTACTGTAAAGTCTATTGTAGGAATGCCCCTAATCAGCACAATGTAACGGAAGGAGAGGATATTCTTTTTTTTTCACAATGGTACACAAGACTCAAGGTTTGCACGTAGATGCCCCGGTGTGCAGCTTTTGGGGATCTTGAGGAGGGCTTAGAGAAAGAGGACAAGATACTGAAATGAGATTGTGATCGGAGGAGCCCAACGGAGAAGATAGAGTAACAACATAAGCAGAAGGATTAGAGGTAAGGATAAGATCAAGAATGTTGGGCGTATCTCCAAGACGGCCAGGAATACGAGTAGGGTGTTGCACCAGTTGGTCTAGGTCATGGAGGGTAACAAAGTTGAAGGCTAATTCGCCATGATGGTCAGTAAAGAGTTATGCTTTTGCTCTTTTTTTTATAATTTTCATTCATATATTTTTTAAAGGCCTGAATCACAATTGTATTCAGCGAGCGGGGTCGTGTGCAACCAGCGCCACACAGGTAATGTCGATTTCTCTTTGCATCTGAACTTTTAATTGCTTCTGCTCGTTGTTCCTTGCGCCCGCATAAAAAGTTCCCAACCCTTTCTTTCTTCATTATTTGCTCACTTTCTTTAATATATTTTGAAGGCCGTTGAAACATAAAGCACCGTCAGCATCTGCAATTTCGGTGAACTTTAAGTAAAAGATAAGATATGTATCAAGTCATTCATCTCGCGACATTTCTTACAATAAAAAGATGAACAGAAAATCGACGGTAATAAACAGATACCCTTGAGAAATCCCGAAAGGTAATGATATGCAAAACAAAAAAATTAATACATTAAAAGAGAATAAACCAAGAGAAAGCGAACGAAAACAGAGGTAGATAGTACGATTATAAGAGAAAGTTGGCTAAAAACTGAAGCCGTGGAATTAATGACCCAAGCAATTCTTTTAGGCGAAAGTACAAATTCAGCAGTCTGCTAAATGATGGAACGTGGTATAAACATTTAGTGCAACCTATGTATATGAAGCCAGCATTTACACGGAAGTCCACTGTTCATTCTGTTGGATATTACAAAATAAAACTATTTGTTCTACATAGTCTTTTATTCATCTTGTTTATCTAGTTTCGAGTCTATCTGATTACATTCCATTTTACAGTCCTGGCTCACTTGTATTTTTCCTTAGGTTACCCGTCTTCAGTTACCACAACAGATTAAATCACCCTCTTTCACTTATCAGACATTCACTAGTATTATAAGACACCCTTGAAAACCACAACACAATTCATTAATCTCTATTGAAAGTAATCCCCGACAAGACAGCGACAAGCTGGAGCATTCCATCAGTGTTGTAACCTCCATATCTCCTTGGCTTTCCTCTGCTTTAACTAAACTGCCACCGTCGCTCTTTCGCCGCGTCGCGCTGGGGAATTTTCAAAAAGTATTTTCTGTTTCTGTATGGCAAGCTTCCCTTTGCAAGTTTGAAGGACACTCTCTCATTCCTCTGTTGCTGCACTTCACTGTCAGAGAGGAAAAGTGAACGGTTCGCTGTTTTGTTGCATTCATAAGTTTTGGAGCCTTGCAACTCGAGGATAGCCAGAGAGTATTGTTATATTTCAATAATGAACAGTGATAACTATTGAAATAATTTCACAGTTTGTTGATATCGGCATTCAACTGACTGGTAAAGTTACAACATCAACAGCATAGAAAGTAAAAGATCATTAAAAGATTAAAAGATTAAGCAAAAATAATGCAGATGGATTAGGACTGCTACCAATCATATCTATACATGCATAAATTCACGTCTACAAAATCTCTCTCTCTCTCTCTCTCTCTCTCTCTCTCTCTCTCTCTCTCTCTCTCTCTCTCTCTCTCTCTCTCTCTCTCTCTCTCTCTCTCTCTCTCTCTCTCTCTCTCTCTCTCTCTCTCTCTCTCTCTCTCTCTCTCAGTCATCATCTGTCTTTTTATTTATTTCAGTTCTCTCTGCAGTTTTTCTCCCCTGTGTTGTTTGGGAAGTTTTTATATTGTTTTACTGCAAATCCAATTTTTTTCATACTTTTTTTGTGCGCTGGTTATTATATTTTTCTTTTTATCTCTCTCTCTCTCTCTTTTACTCTTTGCATTATCTTTTCTCTTCCCCATTTTTGTCATTTATCTTTGTTCTTCGTATGTGGAGCTCCATGTCTTATATTTTTTTTTCTAAAGCTTCTTGTTATTTTCAGCTTGTTAATTCTTTTCTTTTTTTTCATCTTTATTTTGTATTCTATTTTGTTACGTTTTTTGTATGTCTTTTCATTGTTAAGAATTGAACGCCATCTTGTATTTACGTCAGCATGTTACAATAAGTAAAATCAAAGAAAGATAAAGGAAAGATTTCTCAGTTGATATTAAGAATCGATTATACATATGAGAGAGAGAGAGAGAGAGAGAGAGAGAGAGAGAGAGAGAGAGAGAGATCTACATGGAAATACCACAAAATAAGAAAAAAAGACACACTACATGTAAAAATAACGACTAAAGAAAAAATCTACATGCAAAGAAAAAACAGAACGAATGGAAATAAAATCAAGGAAAAAATCACATAAGAATGGATGAACATCACGTGGGCAAACATCACACGCCACGAGGTAACAATGAAAAAGACAAAGAAATACACAATAAAGAGAGTAGATGAATATACGAGCCATGAAAATGCTGGTCACGTACCGCACTTAGTTACTAATGAAACTTGTCTGGCCGAGCGCGTTTGATTTAATCCATCGCACAAATAATGACTGTTCCGGCTGCTTCAGTGAAGAGTGCAGCTGCTGACGGGACACCAGCTCGGCTCCACGATACACTCACTGCATGATTGCCATATGAGGTGATAATGTTCCCCTATTCAACTTTTTTTTTTTTATTGTTATTTACTCAACCATCTTGGAGAAGCTGTTGTTTTCTTTGTTTGCTTATTTTCAAACACCAAGTGCAAAATAGTTTTATCTACAGAAATACATCGTAGAAACACTAAAGCTCATCACACATACAGACCATTGCTGAACACGTGACTACTTTCTCTCTACTTCATGAGAAAGATGCACGGGAATGTCACAGCTGGAAAATCAAAGTCACACAGACAACACGTGCCAGACTCGCAGTGCAGTACAGAAGTATAGAACAATGACATTTTTAAACTAATTAATAAAGACGAAAATAGATCAATGTATTTATCTATTTTCATCCACATGTGATCAAAACGATAAGTGAGGCAACGGTGTAAACTGGATATTCTTACTAGTATTATTTTTTTTTTTTGCAATGAATACAAACGTAAACACAAAAAGAAATCTATCAATACGAATAATATCTGAGTAACTCCTTTGCCTTACTCACTGTTTTCACCACATTTCCTTTGTATTCATTTGTTCAGGAAAACAACCAGTCTTGAATCCATAAAATTTGAGTCTACCACACGACTCTTCAGTTAACTCCCACACTTGATAATGACGCATGTGTGGCCTTCAACGATTTTCCTACTGTACCACTTCCATGCATCACTTTTTTTTTTCATTTGAATATTTAATTCGTAGGAAGTAAAATAACAATGGATAAAAAGGGAGCTGTGTTCTTAAGCTGAAGATTATAACTGAACCACCTCCAGGCACATAATGACATCACCCCCCAGGACTTACTGAAAGTGATAACGCGTGACTTGTGACTTGTTAAAAGATGGACACCATATTGACAGCTCCCACTATAGTTATGACAGATTGGTATAGTTCTCTCCTATTCTATCTCGGCAATGTTTCTGTCTCCTTACATGATGTCTTCCATCTGCTCACCCTTTCCGGTGGCCCTTCCAGCCATTTTCAAACATATTTGCTTTGAAAAAAAAATCAAATCAAATTATGATTCCTGATTCCTCGCGAGAGTTGTCCTGCATTGTGTTTTTGTCTTATTCACTTTTGTGGCGGCATCTAACTTGTAATTATTCGTTATTCGCTTTCATCCTTCACGCATCAAAGACAGTCAACAAAACTCAACGTCTGACATTCTCTCTCTCTCTCTCTCTC
>NC_059260.1:7030001-7035001 GCF_017591435.1 Portunus trituberculatus | reverse complement strand
TCAGTGCTACAGCTACACCTTAACAGCATAACTTTCACGTCCATAGTAGACCGCTTGGTATAGAGAAAAAATAAGAAAAAGCAAATATCAACCCACGTATAAAACATAAAGGAAATCCCTTCATAAATAAACAAATAAATACCACTGGGAGTGAGGCAGCGCTTAATGCATTTCGGGGAGCATTTTGTAGCGGTGCGTTCATTTATCAGCGCAATAATGTTATGCTCGGCGCGTGCATAATAACACGGCTTGCTTCCAATTTATGAATACCACCTTAATGTTGCTTGAATATTCCTAACACTGGCACACATTATTTTCCTTCTAATTATAAGGTTACTCTGATAGCGGCAAAACTGTGAAGTCTTTCTTTCCTTAATATTTATGAGCTGGAGACACCGCAAGTCAGTCTAGGCAAGGCGCGTGAATTACGGTGTGTGTATGGTTATGTATATTTCATGCAAGGACTGACACGTGCATAGACCTCATGGATTCTTGCAGTTTCCCTTATATTCTTGCTTATTCCGAGATTCTTGACAATTATATCAGGGTTATGTTACTTTCGGTGAGCTTTTTAGAGACAAGCAGATTGGAAGACAGGCAAACAGGCTAACAGGTAGATAGGCAGGCTGACAAACAGGAAAACAGGCAGGAACACTGGTAGAAACGCAGGTAGGCAGGCAGGCAGGCAGGCAGGCAGGGAGATACATACACAGAGACACTTTCGGGCACGCGCGCACATGAACACACACACACTTACACACACACACAACCACACACACACACACACACACACACACACACACACACACACACACACACACACACACACACACACACACACACACACACACACACACACACACACACACATACAGAACATGTCTGGGAGAAAAGACGGAAAGAAAGATAGTAAAGAGAAAAACATACTCGCCATGAGGTGTGTGTTACTGGAAATGTCCCCGTGGAAGAATTGCCAATAGAAATAAATATCAGGGAGGGCCAAATAATGCCAGCAGCAGCAGCAGTGTACAGGGCAGAGCAGCGCCGGTAAGTGGTCGTGGCGGGAGAGAGTGTTGGGCTGGCACGCGATACCATACACTCACAGTGGAGGGGGAAAAAAAAAAAGGAGAGAAAGAATTTTAAAAGAATAGAAAATAAAGCAATAAAAGATAGATAGATAGATAGATAGGTAAGATAGAAAATATATTGATAAGAGGGGAGATAAATATATATGAATTAATATATTAGTATGTACATAATTAAGATACAATAAACAAATATGTGGTTAAAAATTAAACTACTGTGTTCTGTTCTCTCTCTCTCTCTCTCTCTCTCTCTCTCTCTCTCTCTCTCTCTCTCTCTCTCTCTCTCTCTCTCTCTCTCTCTCTCTCTCTCTCTCTCTCTCTCGCATTTTCATCATCGTCACACTCTTTTGTTTACGATTTTTTTTTGCTTTTTTTTTTTTCCTCCAGTCTCATGTGATCGGTGTATTTTGTGTGCGACCTCCAATCTCACCCCACCCCCACTGACTCTCTCTCTCTCTCTCTCTCTCTCTCTCTCTCTCTCTCTCTCTCTCTCTCTCTCTCTCTCAACACGTGACATATTTTTATCAGTAACCGACGATCTTTTTACCGCCCAGTTATTCTACGGTAAACTTTGAAGATGATCAGATGACACGAGGCTGGAGGAAGACTGAGGTCGAACGGTGTGAGTGTGGTGCGTTACTGGGCCAATCATCATAATTATACATTGATACTTTACTTGTATTCAGGGATAAAAATGCCTTACAAAAATTAGAATATATTTTTAAACACATAAAGGAGTTGAGTGAGCCTTTCTATACTTGTTTATTCCACCCTGTACCATGCCTATGAGCTGTGTATTTATATTTACGTGCATTACTTATCATTTCAATATCCAGTCAGTAAATAAAAACAATTGGCGCTTTTCCTTTTTATAGAGTTTGTCATTTATGTCAAAACTTATGACGTGAAGTTATGTCCTCTCCAAAAAGGAAAAGAAAAGAAAAAAAAAACGTCATTCTCTTTCAGACTGAGAAATGTACTACCTCCTTATAATAATGAATGAAACGCACACACACACACACACACACACACCAAAAAATAAATGATGATAAACACTAAAGGAAAAAAATGCATACAATTAACTTTCACTAAACACACATTTTTGCTCCACATTGATAAAAAAAAAAAAAATATGTAGATACACAAACAAACACAAAAAATCAGGTAGAAGTGTCGGCGGCATTTCCAAAGCGAGTGTTGGTTGGTGTTCCGTTTCCAAACAATAAATTTTATCATCAGCTATCGTATAGTGAAACAGTAATCGGAGAGTTCATTCAATCCACGCAGTTTGCAATACTAACGGTAACCATATAATGGTAATTGGTTTGGAGGGGAAATAAATAATAAAAAGCGTTGTTTATCATGCGGCGTGACATACAGCATTAGCATAGAAGGGAAGTGAACTTTGACTAAGTATATTTACAATGGCTAATAATCTATTTGGTCAGCCGAAATAATTATCTGATGGTTTATGTAGATTGACTAACTGACTGATTCACTGACTGACTGACGGACAAACTCTCTCACTCACTCACTCACTCACTCATTCACACACTCACTCACTCAAAGACTACGTACGAACTTCAATGGATGTTCTTTCGGTTTATTAACAGTTTATCTCGAGAAATTATTGATCGACTGAACCTAGATCGATGGACATTTCCTTTGCTTTTATTGGCCGCCAATCTCCAGACATTGACTGGGTAACTGACGGATTGTTTCGCTACTTCTAAGATCTGAGAACCTAACTGACTATGGTAGGTTCAGAATATGAGAAAGATTTAGAAGTTAATTCCGATCTTTGTGTACGAAAGCGATGCATAGAGGCTAGAAATAAGGCAAACAATTACTAAGATTAATTTTTAGGCGTGTTTAAAGCAAAAATCTTGAAGTAATTTGAAAATTATATTTCGCGCTGGTCAGATCAAATCTAGACTGTGGTGTAAATTCTATTCCTCACATTATAGGAGGGATATAGATACATTAGAATCACTGCAAAGAAAAATGTCTAAAAGGATACTGGGGATGAGCGATATTCTTTATAAAACGAAATTAAAGCTATCAAATTTACAAGTAGGTTATGAAAGGATCTGACAGAAATCTTTAAATGGTATAGAGATTATAACTAAGTGGGACAGGAGAAAAGTCCTTTGGATCAGTAGCCAGAATAGAAACATAAATAATGGATTCAAGCTAGAGAGAGGTTTAAGAAAGAGATGAAAAGAAACTGGATTTCTTAATTAAGTAGTTGATAAATGTAACGGACTCAGTAATCCGGTTGTTAGTGCTAAGTCAAAATGGAACATTGAAAGAAGATTAGACAAAAATATGGAAGGCGATGATAGGCGGAAATAGGTACCAAAGTATGTTCACACACATGTAGGTCTTGATGGCCTCTTCAATTTTCTTTCATTTCCTTATATTTTTTTCCTTTATGGACTCACAACTTATGTGTTTGTTAATTGGTTCACTCACTACATACACTCATTCACTCACTGTTTGTTTCTGTAGAATGACTGACTATTTCGGCAAGAGGATAAAAAAAACCTCAAAAAGATTCTGATACAGCGAGGAATCCCCAAACACTTCAGAACCAAGGCTGTGGCGACGCCGGTGGTGCTGCTGTTGTTGTTCCATCATACTAAGTTAGTCTTTCTATTAAGGCGACACACTCCGGACTTCATTGGACCGCCAGCCACCCTTATACTTTTTTCACAACCTATTGGGTGGGAACTCATTTTTGCAGCGCCACATTGTTTCTGGCGACACACGCTTCGCACTCCATTAGACTGCCAGCCGACTCTTATTCACCTTATTCTTTCACGACCTATTGAGTGGAAGCTCATTTTTGCCACGCCACACTGTTCCCAGTCTGAAGCGAGTCTGGAACAGTTATTCTGGTAAAATACAAACACGGCGTGAAATACATACAGGCAGTGTTTATGGGAGCCGCGGCAACACCTGCGCCCACTGCTGCCTGCCACGCTGCTTTACAACCACTCTCGTAGATGCGTCGATCGCTAAATACTCCTGCCTAATAGTTGCCTAGCTCCGCCTCGCCTACCCCATGGGGAGCATAAAACTCCTCAAAACTACATATTACGGCAAGTTGCGGGCATAAATCAGGCCACAGACTTGGGAAGGAAACTAACCAAGACGGGGCGGACAGAGACGAAGAGGGACAGGGAGATGAAGGATGGATCGGTGCGTGTTGAGGCTGGACAGGAAGAGGATGCGTAGAGCGGTACAAGTTTGACGATAAAGTCACGGCAAAGATTACACGAGAGATTGCTAAATCTACCATAAGACGGGATTTAACTCGTAACCCCTCCTCTCCCGAGCCGACTCTTGAACATTGTCACTGCCAAGAGTCACTTAACTCTCTTCTGCAGTACATGGAAGTTCTTCTCAATGTCAAGTCATATGGTCTACACAGTATTAACATAGGTAGCTTAGAAACTAGTAATTGGGAGTTCCTTTACCTTTTCTTTACGCCCCTTGGCCAGACTCCTTCCTATATAAGCAAAAAAAAAAAAAAGATTAGTAAGGAGACATTTCTTTTCTTCAAGTGCAGGTGTCAGCCTATCCACACGTAACAAAAATTGGGATAAAAAAAAAAAAGGCCGATTGGGGTGTCGGTTCGAGAAATGGGTCAAAGGTGTTAATCAAAAGTATAGAATAAGTGTCTTAAAATCTCCTTCTTGAATGAGTTCATGTCATTGGATGGTGGAAATACAGAAGCAGGCACAAAGTTCCAGAGTTAACTAGTCTGTAGCTCAAAAGCCACGAGACTTGGTGAAAAAGCAAAAAACAGTGTTAGTAAACGAAGGAGTTCCTATACTCTGATCATTACAGTCGCCAGGTCTTTGGAAACGGAAGAAAAATAGGATAAAATAGAATAAATAAAAAAAAACC